>NC_046186.1:24828469-25128469 GCF_011004875.1 Balearica regulorum gibbericeps
TCCCCTGACGCAGCTTGAGACCAATTCCTCTGTCCTTTTGCTACTTACTTGGGAGAAGTTTACTTACTAAGGTTTCAATTCTGCCATGCAATCCTGCAGGGTATTTGCTTTTCAACAGAATAATATTTTATTTAAATTAAAACCATGTCATTTATTCTAGAATTTTGTACTAGATAGCCAAAAGAAAATGTTTTTTATCCATACCAGATGAATATGAGAATTTCTAAAGAAAGGTTATGACAGTCATTAATTCTTTGGAGACATGTGTTCAATACTGGTAGTAAACAGTGAGTTTCTGAATTGAAATTTAAATCTGAATGGAACACCCAAGGACAAAATGGGTACACAAAGACAGGTTTGTCTTCAAATCAAGATCCTCTAGAACGAAAGCAATACTTTAGGATAATCAAAATGTCCTAGAAATTAATCCTAGCATATAAGGTATCTAAAGTCCTGGAAGTTTACTAATTTTATGAGACAGACACAATTCTGAATGTACAGTGAAGTCTCTGTAAACATTTTATTTCTTTTTCATGATATTTATGTCTCTAAAATGCTGAAGCTTTTTTTAAAGAATATTTATGTTGTAGACAAATTAACTGCTTTTGTACTTATATCTTAACATTCTTCTAACATTAAAAATAATTTGAGGGAGAGTAAGCCATAGGCAGTCCATTCCTGGGGGAACCCCTATGAATTCATACTCACATCTGAGATAACCATGTATCTCCACTGAGCCATGTGAGATACTGGCCACATAGGCTGGCAGGCAAGACAGTGGAAGAGTTCTTGGACCTGACGTTTGTAACATTGCTTCTATTAGTAATTACATTACAGGCAGACTTTAAGGACACACCAGGATGTCTGTTAGGGCATATATTTCTATATTTTTATCTTTATTCTTTATAAGATAGGGATGGTTATATTTTTCTGCTTTACACTAGTTCTGTGAAGATGTTGTACGCTAATGTTTACTTGATAATCGGATACCATAACAGTGTAAATGATAACTGGCCGACAGAAATAAACACCAAGGAATATATAAAGAAGAGTTGGGATGGAGACAATCATAATATACTTCAGGTGCTACACTGAAGTTAAAACATGCATATAAAAACATGACATCGTAAGGCTTGGGAAGCTTTCTGCACTATTACACACAGCTTACCCATGTGTAGTCATGAAATATCTTGAGAACACCTTCATCTAAAATCAAACAGAAACCTATTTACGGAAATACATACACAAAATCATTGAGTAAAACAAAGAGGAATTCAGAAAATTGCTTGAAATGGAAAATATGCATTTGATATTAGTCCTCCAATTTCTGAGCTATTCTAACTTCAAGTGGGGTTGAAATAACCTAGTAAGCCCAGATTTTTTTGTATTATATTGTATCATCATATTAGTTTTATGTTTCAGAGCTTCTACAGACAATTGGAAAATGCTGAAAATATATTTCTTTTTCCTCTTATCTCTATTGCCCTCCAAGAAATATTTATTGATCACCTTCTGAAACATAACAGTCAGCCACAACTAGAGTTCAGTCCCTCAACTGGGACTGAAAGTCCTTAGTGGAAATTAAGATCTCTTCGTCAGCTACCACTTAGAATTAGTTCATATTTGAAGTCAGGTAAGTAAGTTTTCATTCTGGTCAAATCAGTAAAAACAACCCAGTTTAGGATTGGCTCTAATTTGTAGCAGGATGTGCTTCTACTGAGGATTTGAAGCTCTGCAGGAACTCTTTGCAACATCCTTGGTCTTTCCTGCTGCTTTCCTGTATGACTTTCAGCCTTAAAATCTTAAGATTTTAGTAGTTGTTTGTTAGATAGCATAAGGTGTGCTACTGCTTCAGAATATTTTGTCTTCATTCTCTTGAATTAGTGATGGTTGCTTGAGACTAAAGAAACTGAACTCAATGACCTAGATGATCTTTTGTAATACTAGGAGTATGTAAAAAATGCCATGGGGTATCTTTTTTGTTTTCTTTTCTTGTTTTACTTGATGCATTTCATGTACAGCTGAAAAGCTATTTACACTTCATAGAGAGGGAAAAAAAAAAAAAAAACCAAAAAATATTTGCCTATGTTTAAACAAAGCTTAAGGGCAAAGAATGCCAACAGCTAGAAGACAGTGGTTTTCATATACTAAAACCCACTACAGTTAAGATTAGGATGCACAAAAACTTGATAAAATATTTACTGAATGCCATTCATTGCAACTCTCTCAGACTGTAGTGACATTGCATATTGTTAGCCCAACACAGCGACAAACTGCAGTATCAGGCCTAATAAAACCTGTCAGCATGGACTTCACCCATTTTTTTAATCTGCCACATATGTAGGAGTTCTTTAAGTAAAAGCAGTACAAGTACCTTCTAACGATAGAGGGACTTTTAAAAAAATAGTCTTCTCTGATGAACACATGAAATTTTTCTTTCAGGTAGTTGCAGTTTAGAGAAACAAGTAGCACAAATAAATCCAAACACTCAAGGACCAGACTATGGCCCAGGGAAATATCACAGAAGAGGAAAGAACAAACATTTTACTAAATATTGTACTAAACTTGTATCTAGAAACACAGGCAGCTACTCAAAATTCTATTTCTGAATGCTTTAATAAAACCAAAGCATAAATTTTTGACAGCTATAATCCAAAGACACACTTCCATTTGCACATCTAACTTATGCATTCATTAAGATGAAGGACTACAGTATCATTGCCAGTTTTTTTGAAAGCAGTTGTCTAAAACATCTCAGAATGATCTGCTGGCTCTAGTACTACAGCACTGTGCTCCTCTAGCACTTGCAAAGATAAAAACATAAAATCACATTACCCTCATGCATTTCAAAGGTTGTGTAGCAACTATAAACATTGACTCCAAGGCTCCAGAGAAAAGCTTGTGCCTGACATAAATTCCACTACAATTAACACTGTCAATCATGCAGCTGATGTCTGTAAATGAGGCAGTAGAAAAAAATTTCATGTGCCACCAGAAATACGAAAAGGATTAATTTATAGTATTTACATTTATATTCAGGCACATGTGTAGATTACAGTCACAAACAATTTACTGATTATTCTCTAGAACATTAAAAGAGACTTCTTTGTGTTTTAAAAAAGCTTAACTTGATGCAATGTATTCATTTTAAGAGAGATATTGATTGTACGCTCATGTTTTTAAAACCTTGTCATAAAGGCTCACAGAAATATAAATGATGACAGAAGAAAATGTTATCTTTTCAATGATTTTCATGTAATAACAGAATGCAGTACAAACAATTTTTAAAGTAAAGAGGTTCATTGTATCACTGCAAATCACTGCAGGTCCTACAGTCCTGAATGGCACTACATTTCAGGTACACATATACCCTACAATTCTGTCTTTCCCAACATGAAGACTGAGACTTTTCTAGCAATTTATCTGTTTTAGATAGGGCTTCATACAACCATTGCTGTAAGAAGCACTGCTGCTTACTGTCCCTTTATCCTAGTAGCGATGGCAAGTGAAGGAACAGGAAAGGCACAGACTTTGCCAGCTTCACAGAAGCTTATGGAATGATGGTCAGCTCCTGGTAAAAGAATGCAGTTGGAAAATAGAAATACTGCTGGCATTTGCAGTTAAAAGGAATATGAAATCAAAATCAATTGGGACGAAATGAAAATGCTATTTGTCATTTCAATTGGAAGTAAATTTAGAAAAATAGGAAAAATTATATTAGAAGGGAGATCTAGAAATCACCTAGTCAAACCCCAGCTCAAAGTAGATCCAACTGTGTGGTGATGCTGCCAGCCTTGTTCAACGAAGTTTTGAATACCTTCAAGGATGTAGATTCCTCAGCTTTTGTGGGCAACCTGTGCCCGTGAGAATTCTTTTTTCCTTATATCTAGTTGGAATTTCCTTTCTCATCATCGTATACCTCCATAAAGAGTTTGTGTGTGTCTTGCCTCCATGTACTACCTTCACGTTAGGTTGGAGACCAGTAAGTCTCCCAGCTTCTCAAACCTTCTCTTCCAGCTTGAACAAACCCAATTCTCTCACCATCTCCTCATATATCATGTGCTCCAGATCCCTAATAGTCCTGGTGGGGCTCCATTGGAGGAGCTCGCAACCTGGGGAAATGTCAGGGAAAAATTTGACCATCAGAAGAACTGATCAAAAGTGAATGCCCTTGTCTGATGTGGCACTCTTAAAATCCTTGTTGAGTTATTACACAGATACAAAAATACTAGTAACATTTTTTCCTGGGAGCTTATTGTGGCTTTGAATATAGGAACTTCAAAAACAGCAGTAAAAACCAATTAGTCTATCAGGTATAAACCAAACCAGACATATTGACAGTTGATCCAAAGCCTATGTGAAGCCATCAGTGAAGAAAATCTCTGTCATAACCTGTGACTGTTTCCCTGGAAGCAGAGAAAAGACAAAAAGAATTCTGATGATATAAGAGTAGAGAGAAAAGAGGAGGAAATTAAGGAGTTTGTTCCATTAGTGAAACCAATAGCACTCAAATTTGCCTTTTCTTCCCTTCTGTTTTTTTGTAAAATTGTTCTTAGTTCTGAATTACCTTCATAATGCCATGTGCATTATACAGTTTTCACTTATGTAGTACTTTGAGGCACAGAAAAAAAATCCACTGCAGTTATCAAACAGCAACAGTACGGTTTCAGTATAGGTGTTAACCAGCATGGATTTATCATATCATAAATGTCATAAATATAATTCATATTAATGAAAGAGATTACAGAAAACAAGCTCACTCAAAAACTATAAGCTACTGTAAATACATTCAGTGTTAACTTCTCAAGCTGATATGTTTCCCATGTTAAAACCACAATGGATGTTCAGATGTTATAAAGGAGAGATCTTGTGGTAGTACCTGAGAGAGCGCTTGGGAGGAAAACGAGCCCTCGTAAAGTATCTGCCAAAGAGTCATATGAGTGTTGCAAGTATATATTTGCATTTAGCAAAGCCACACTCCTTGAGTTTACTTCTGTAGCTTCTGAATAGGGTTGATTGCCTACTGTTTGCTGGAAGCTTTTGCCAAAAAAAAAAAGGTAAAGGATGTCTCCTCTAAACATCAAAAGCTTCTCGTTTAGTTTGTCATGGACAGGGAAAACATAATCAATCACTATGTGTAGCTACACATTTTTACCTCACAGTCGTGTTCACTCTATATATTTATGCAAATGCCCAAGTATATAAAAATTCCATGTAAACCAAATACAATGACACACAGACTTATTTAGATGTATATAAAAGTTCTTTGCTCAAATTAAACCATATGTATTTCCATTCACAGTGCACTTGCACCAAGTACAGAGGATCATGCAAATAAGCTTTTAATTTATATTCAAATAAAATGAGAAAGTGTTGAGGCTTGCTAGCTTCATTTTCTTATGTTTTAAAGCTGCCCGATTTCATATAAATACACAAATGTGCTTGTTTGTAGCAATTAAGGTTCAAAGAATTTAGGCATAGTACATATGTTAACTGAAATATTAAGAATATATGCAAAACTGTCTCAAACCATGGAAGAATACAGTAAATAGCACTGGAAGAGGTGAGTGGATGCAAAAATTCTAATTTGGGAGGAAATCAAAGTCACTGATTGCATGCCCTTTCTGTGATTAAAGACACGTGTCAGTGACAGTGTGTTTAGTGAAGCCTCATTCTGTAACACAGTCTTCAAATATCTTCCCAGACAGATAACCCAATTAAGCATTACTGAGTACTTGTTTAAAACATTGTCTCACTAGGCATTTTATTTTAAAGACCTAGAAAGTTATGTCAAATTTCCCTGGATTAGCTTCTACAGCATACACGTTAGCTTACAGAGTTGACAGTTACAGAGTAATATGGTAGTAAAATTCAGCTGCACAGATGGAGATAAATTATTTAGCATTTTATTTATGAATAATACACTTTAAAGCAATATAGATAGACAGTCAGGTGGGTGCATAGGTACAGCTCTTTGTACTAGAAGTATCTCTGGTTTTTTAATAGCGAAGCTTCAAAGACAAATACTCCAGTGTCTGCATTTACAGCTACTGGTAGTTAAAAGACAAAATCATACCAAGAATCCTTCACTTCATATCATTATTTCGCAAAAACAAAACAAAATATGCACAAGCCTATGTTTTATTTCATCACAGTATAAAAGTAGAAAATTTACTTTGAGGAGCAGCTTTGCATTTTTATTTCATACCTGAATTTCTGTTTGATTTTAAATTTGTTTTTCCCTTTTTTAGAAAAGAAAGCCGTAGGATTTAACAAACAATCATTCACACTGGAGGACTTGAAGTGCTGACAAATCACACAAAAGAATTCATGATTCACATAAATTATTTTCATCAATAGCACAGTATGAGGTACTTGACTGAATAAATTTTGCCAATACCAGAGAGAAAAAAAATCTTACAACATAAATTGTACATGAAAGCACAAGAAGACCCTAAAGAATTTGCTCCTTTGATCAATTTAGTAAGAAGGTTTATAAGAAACCATTCTTAATAACAAGCCCATCCTAACATGATTAGCTTGCACTTGCTTAATATGGTTATCTTCCTCATAAATCCTTGCTATAACTATTGCAAATTATGCACTATAATCAAGATACACAAGTTAGTGAACTGAAGTACCAGAAATGCTATCACTAAACACTTGCTTCTTTATTAACTTTGAAAAGTTCTAGTTTTGATTTTTTTAAGCATTATTTGACAATTATGTACCGGAGTTTTAGACATACATCCAATTTCCATTTTAGCCATCACTTGTTTTACCAATCTGTACACAGCCAAAAGGAAGTCAGTAGAGACTGATGTAATTTTGACTGACTTTTGCCACACCATGGATGAGTCCCAAAGTGGCTCGACCCTATGTCCATTACTAATGGAAATGCCCTGGTCCTACGGCAGATGCCATGAAACTTCAGGCAAAAAACATTCCCTTCAATCCCTCTTGCTTTATGTGCACAAGTATTTGTATTTCTTTCCCTGACTAGAAGTATGCAAGGATTCTTTCTTGGCAATACCTCCAAGATACCAGCTATCACAATGCACTGGCAGCTGTAGGGTTTTGTGGGTTTTTTTAGTTTTCCTTTGTTTTTAACTGGCTATTAATAAAATAAGCTTTTCACACAAAAATCAGGCAATATTTAAAAAACAAATGTGATGTTAAAAGATTATCTATGAGAACAGGATTAGATTCATATTATAAGCAGTGTATAACTTCAGTGGTATAGTTCGATAGTAGTGTTTATTTTCTTAATGTCAGTTATAAATTAGTGTTTTCTGGCCCCATACAATGTGCAGTTATAGCCATTTTAGCAACAATCATATTGATAATGGACACTAATGTTTTTCTTTTAGAGCTTTCTTCCCAGACTTCCTATCTCCTGTTCCTCCACTAACCTAACCTTGAGAGTAAAGTAGTCTATAAGAACCGGAATAGCTTTACTAATATGCTGTTCAGCAGTATGAAATACAGGCATGCATTAAAATCTACATGCCCAAAAGTGCATGTGCCAGGATCTCGTTCTTTTTCATTGAACATACCTTTGAAAATCTAGCAAATGTCTGTTTAAATAAGTCTACCTGAGAAAGGGCATATTTTAAACGAAGAAAATAGGACACTCAGGTCAACCAAAAGTACACAAATATATATGAAAAATTTAAATAGTATAAATAGAAAAAAAACCCAAAAACCAAAACATAGCTTCTGAAATTCAAGAAAACCATTTGGTTTGTCCGTGAGCAGAAACAAGCTTCTTTAAAAGTAGTTTTATTATATTTTCCTATATGAAGTATTGCAGAATATTCCTTTATGTGCTTCAGCATCTTCCTCTGGTATAGTGCATTAAGCACAGTAGTATCCAGTTAAAAGTGCGTGAAGCCAATGCATAAAATCCAAGTCCTTTATTCACAAAAAACCTAAGTAATACTAAAATTCATGTAGTCCTAGAAGGTTTATGATAATAATGATCGTTTTTGAACAAAAACCTACTTGGATTATTAATGATACAACAGGAAAAGACACATATGTATTGTCCCCGAAGGCTTTCTACCTTCTAAACACACATACAAATTCATATACATTTAAAACAAAAAGCAAAGTAAGGAACTGCTATAAAAATTCTCTGGAACGTCGTCGAGTTCATTGTATTTCTTTTAGGAAACTGCACTTTCTTTTCACTTCTGTTTACTTTGGTTTGGTTTGGTTTTATGATCACAAAGTGCCTAGAAACTCTACAGATCTGGTTGCATGTATAATGGGAATTCTTGGAAAATTGTGTTAACTCACAATTTTGTTATGAGGAGAATTATTGGATACTGCCTGCATAGTGGTTACAGTGTTTTGTTTTGAAAATAAGAAATATTTCTATGATGCTTAGTGTTCAATCTGAATTATTAGTTTTAGATTCCAGACTCAGCTTTAGAATCTGTTTTATGAGTCTCCCATGAGAATATTTCTCTGTGTAATCTCACATCCTATAAGAACAGCAATCTTTATTCCCAGTCCTATTAGTTCTGCTTTAATTAATGTGATGTCCAGTCATCCAATTTTCTCTTGTCTCAGAGAATAATATTAAGAAAAACATTAGTCAATCCTACCCATGCACTTCCCAAAATGTAATACACTTAATCCAAAGCCTAAACTGTCTTCACAGGAACTTGGCAGTGAAACTAAAAGACCACAGAAGAGCAGAATGAAGTTGTGCAGATAACTGATGAGGAAAGAAAACTCTAGTCAACAATGGCTTTTTTTTTTTCCTTTTTTTTTTTTTTAATCAACACAATTACTTCTCATGAGAGACTCATAAGACAGATTCTAAAGCTGAGTCTGGAATCTAAAATTAATAATTCAGATTGAACACTAAGCATCATAGATTCAGGAGAGAGATGAGTTTTATAGCAATCGTCTTCCAGCTAATTCCTTAATGTTGCACAAAATTACTTTCTCATTGTCTTATAAGAACTGACATCGTCTCTTTCCTTTTTAACACCTGTCAAGGCTCAGAAGGTACCTTATGAGCTTTTTGCCTTGGATCATTTAAATGGTTAAAGTATGAAAATAAAATAAAATAAAAATTGAACAGCTGCTCTATATTTAGCTTTCATATTTGCCTCTTTGATGTCTAAGTGGAGATCAGTGGCAAGTGGTGTTCCTCAGGGGTTGGTATTGGGATCAGTGTTGTTCAACATCTTTGTCAGCGACATGGACAGTGGGATCAAGTGTACCCTCAGCAAGTTTGCCGACAACACCAAGCTGTGTGGAGTGGTCGACACGCTGGAGGGAAGGGATGCCATCCAGAGGGACCTTGACAGGATCGAGAGGTGATCCTGTGCAAACCTCATGAAGTTCAAGAAGGCCAAGTGCGAGGTCCTGCACATGGGTTGGGGCAATCCGAAGTACAAATACAGGATGGCTGGAGAATGGATAGAGAGCAGCCCTGAGGAGAAGGACTTGGGGGTGTTGGTGGACAAGAAGCTCAACATGACCCAGTAATGTGCCCTTGCAGCCCGGAAAGCCAACCATATCCTCAGCTGCATCAAAAGAGGCGTGACCAGCAGGTCGAGGGAGGTGATCCTGCCCCTCTCCTCTGCTCTTGTGAGACCCCACCTGGAGTACTGCATCCAGCTCTGGGGGCCCCAGTACAAGAGAGACATGGAGCTGTTGGAGTGAGTCCAGAGGAGGGCTACGAAGCTGATCAGAGGGCTGGAGCACCTCTCCTGTGAAGACAGGCTGAGAGAGTTGGGATTGTTCAGCCTGGAGAAGAGAAGGCTCCAGGGAGACCTTATAGCAGCCTTCCAGTACCTGAATGGTGCCTACAGGAAAGACTGAGAAGGACTGTTTATCAGGGAGTGTAGTGACAGGACAAGGGGTAATGGCTTTAAGCTGAAGGAGGGTCGATTTAGATGAGATGTTAGGAAGAAATTCTTTACTGTTAAGAGTGGTGAGGTACTGGAACAGGTTGCCCGGAGAGGCTGTGGATGCCCCCTTCCTGGAAGTGTTCAAGGCCAGGTTGGATGGGTCTTTGGGCAACCTGGTCTAGTGGAGGGTGTCCTTGCCCGCAGCAGGGGGGTTGGAACTGGATGATCTTTAAGGTCCCTTCCAACCCAAACCACTCTATGATTCTATGAATCTACAGTCCTTCTACCTCATTCCAGAAGAACAGCTTAGGTACCCAAAAGATTGTATATTTTACCTAATACTAGCAGTTAGCCTAATAAAAGATACGACTTCCCTCTGAGAACCTTATTTATATATCCACCAAAAGCCACTAATGTTAATGTTTCATAAATTAGAAAAGCATCAGGAACATCAGATGAACATCTAGAAACATTATTTCAATCATAACTGTAAAAAACAAAAAACCCCAAAACCAAACCAGCAACAGGTAGTGGTAGCAGCCAAGAAGCCTGTCCCATACAAAGTGCTAAGGAAATTCTTTCTCAGCTTGGTGCAAATATACTATCACTGATCTAGAACTCTAGATAAACATTACAATCTATTCCTATGCACACTTCCATATTCATATGCTGCCTTCCCTCCCATATACTTTTTTTTTCTCATACTCTTTGTTTATTCCAACTAATATGTGATTGTTGTCTAAGTTTGATAGACATAGGTCTTTCAGCTATGCAGATATACTCCCTCCATTGTATATTTTAAAAATATTTATATTTGTGTGTCTATATAATGTATGCTGTACATGGGCTCAGCTCTTCTCTTTTCATTTGAGAATACTATAGGCATAAGAGGATAAAAGGGGGGAAAGTGTCACAGGAATAATTTCATGTTGTAGAATCTAACTGCAGGTACTGCAGAAATCATCTGTAAGATGCTATAGCGTACTCTGGCCCTAGTCATTGCCAGCCTTAGCTACACCAAGCTGCTTATATGCAGTCATCAAATTACATGTATGCAGCTGACTATCAATACAGCTCAGAAATCATTAATCTGTTATCACTGAAAAGAGGATGAAATACGGCTCTGTGGTTTTATGACACTGTAAAGTCTCGGTTTGGCCAGATTATTCTCAAATTACCAATGTTTATCATTACTCAAAAGGAGTAATCTGGTTTAGATCAGTTTGGTTTGGTTTGGGTTTTTGGTTTGGGTTATTTTTTTCTTTTCCCCCCAGCAGTTTAGTAAAAATCTGTCTAAGTTTGAACATAAACCAGCAGAAACACATGCATTTTCAATTCCTTTAGCTACTCAGTCTGTTGACAGATCACTCTTAAATACAAATAGCAGTTTGAAAAGTAGGGGAAAGAAAATACTAGTTTGATAAAACCACTGAATCAAGTCATTGTACAGCTTCAAAAAACAAGGTACTTATAAAGATAGACAAAACTGGATGAATGAAATGTTTTTATGAATTCAAGTATGTCAATAGTTCTATATAAACTATTCCAGCAGTAGCATGACAACTAATTAGCTTTAATTGAGAAATATGTAAATCTGTGAACAATGAGAAACTTGATCTACTTAGGTTTCAGACAGAATATCTTTACTTCTCACATATGACATTTACCGACATTTTCTAAAACATAAAGATGTGTTCTGCTGAACACTCTCTGTATAAACAAATAAAAACAAGAATATGATTTAGGAAAAAAAAAACAAACAACCCTGTATTACTACACTATATTGTTTTTCCTTTTCTAATATTTAATATATAAATACCAATCTGCAATCTCCCTATAGCAGTATTTACTTTAAAGCCCAGAAGAGATTCCCCGTCAGGACGGTTTCATTTCAAGGAAGAGAGGAATATACAAGTAACTTAAAATGTCTTTTAGAAATGTTCATCTCTTTTATTAATTTAAATATATCTTGTATTTCAAAATTAGGGATTGTTTACTTTGTTTGGTAATAACTTTACCAAATGTAATGTTTTTAATTGTCATTACACCATTTCTTTCCTAATGAAAGTACTAAGGACTAAAATGTGGTAAATGTATAATACCATCGCTTTCCTTAAAAGTTAAATTATTATCTTCAAAACTAGCGGTGATTCAAGAAATTTAGAAACATAAAAAGTTTATTAATAATCACTGTTTATTTGATATCCCCTTACTGGTAATACATAAATAGGGGGAATCTCGCATAAGCATCTTGATCTGCCCTCTCTACATTTTTCTCTCTGATTCAATGCAAAATTTTGCAGCTCTTTTAAAGAATTTAAAATTTTCTTATTAAGATATGAAATGAATGCATAGCTGCATTTAAAATTGAAATGGCAAAGGGTTATATTTTCTCCATACTTTTCCAGTGGAAAGCAGTCAGACTGCAGTAAGAGCTTCACCTTATCAACATTACCTGCTAACTACTGCTGCTGACTTCATCTTTGGCTAGCTTAAGCCTAGGTTCAAAAGACTGATTCAGAGTTACAGCAGAATAAAATTTGGAATTAGCAATGCTAGTATTGAAATCTCCAGATCTACATTCACATTTATTCTGCATTACTAAAAAACAAATAAACCAAGAAAAACTAGCAAAATTCAAATTTTTTGAAGACTTAAATCTGAGCCACATCAAAGCTCCATGATTAGATTCATGTTTCAGTGGTTGATACATTTTCATCAGACTCACACTATAAACCTGAAAAGGCAGATACAGTAAAATGCTGTTGATTTCCCTACCTCAAATTAAAAAGAAAATTAGAAGAAAAAAAAAAACAAAACAGAAAAAAAAGCAGAGAGGTGGGAATAGGAGGTCAGCACTCAGCTGAGGCATGCTGCTATCATAATGTGAACTACTACCTATAAAGATGTTATACTGTGGAAAAATAAGAGATGATTGTGTGAGTTGGGTGTCTTTCCTGTAAATTGTATTGACCTACAGAAAATAAAAGCATACTGACAATAAAAGAATACTGATCTCTTTGCACTTTATAGGAACTGAATTCTTTAAAATGCTCTCATTGCAAAGTCCTTTGACTCATGGTTGAAGCTTATTAGTCAACAAACAGGGCTCATTTGATACTTATTTCAAGGTATAAGGTAAATAAGTAATCAACTTTATAAAAGTAAGCATTGAAATTAAATGTGTCTTCATGTTATAAATGATAGAACACAGTTGTATATCATTCTTTTATGTCACATGTAACAATTGAATACAAAACTAGTGAAGTTCCATGTTTCAGCTGATAAAAAAGATGTTCATGCAGAAGCATATCCTAATTAAATGTAATTAAAAAAAAAAAAATAGAACCAGCAATTTGGTAAGATCTTCAAAGTATCCTTTGTAAATAAAATCATCAACAGTTAAAATAAAATAAGCACAGCAAGCACTATTTTATTGTAGTGGAGCTAAAGCTAATTATTAGATACAGTGATTAGAAACTGAATGGGGATCTCCGTTATATGAAAAAAGTAATTTGAAAGAGTACTGCTAAGGGAATACTTTCAAGAAAATAAATACTAGTTTGTATCAGTGAATGAGAACATTTAGTTCTGAATTAAAGTTGAAATGGGATGTTTTTCAGCATGGTAGCTTCATGGCGGTAATTCTGTTAAGTGTGACTAGATAATTAAGAAAATAATAATTAGGAATATTAAAAATAAATAAATAAATACAGATGGTACATTTGATTTACCAAGAATTATGTTCAAGTCCATTGAGCAAAGAAATATTTTTCTCTAGTTTTACTAGAAATACTTCTAAGATAAGTTACTAGCATTTTAAGTTGCCTATGAAAACAATGTATGTTCTTCTGTATTGATCTTTTACCATAGTAATATATTAAAAATTAAGACACATCATTTAAAAATTGTTCAAGTTCTCAGTTTCTACATTTTTTTAATAATGGATTAAAAAACTCCCACATTCTTTTATTCTGATGTATTTTACATACTTACTGACTGTATTTCTACTCTCTATTTTTTACTGTTCAACTCGTGATTTACATTCTCCTCACCTCCACAAGTACTCTCAAGAGCTTCTACTTGCAGCTGCTGGGTGGGACAGATGTACTCTATTGTTAATAACATGCTGAGAATAAAAATTATTATTTGTTCATTAATTTTTCATACCCTATTTTTCAAAATTTACTTCCTCTGCACATTCAAAAGGTTTTGGATCTTGTATAGCTTGTCCAATAAATCAGGATTAGTACCTCCTACAAACATCACTGAAGCATAGCACTCCAACTGGTAAAATTATTGGCTTCATTCTTTGTATGAAGCTACATTAGATTGGAGTTTGTTGGGTTTTTTTATAAAAAAAATGAAAAGAAATAGTAGTCACACTATATTTTCAAAGTTTATTCTTCTTTACAACATAAGCTAAGTAAATCTATGTTGACCATATCTATTAAATACAAAAGAATCCAGAATTCACAATGTTAGGCACCAAAAACAGCCATTGAAAAATTCAAATTAATTTCCCAGCTGCAGGTAACAAAATTCAACATTTGCACAACACATAGTACTGTATATTTTACATGACCTTTTTTTTTGTCAGATGAAGCATTCTTAAACTAAGTTGCATATGAATGAAAATACAATTGCTGTCACTTTTCAGTATGTTCAGCGTAAATACGCACGCCCCTTGTGAATAGGCAACACCTATCTGTACAGATCTGGATGTCAGCATGAATCCTAAATCCTTTGAATACGACTATCTCTGTGCAGTAAGTTACCTTAGTGAAGAAACAACCTCCGGCTATGCACAAGGACATTGACCGCTTGTTATAGGTAAGGAATTATTATGTTTTTGCTGCACTTCCACAACTAATTGTTTCCAAAGGCAAACATGCTCCTGTGGACCCAGCAAGTGTTGACAGAAATCAACGTTGCTGTCTGTATTCAAGCCACATGTAGAAGGTCAGTCAGTTTTGGTTGGTCAGAGATTAGTCTGGGGCTGAGGCCTTTGAAAGCTTATGGCAGCGATATAAAATACAAAGCTAGAAAACATTTAAACAAAAGAACCTCAGGGGGAATATACGCAGACATTAAATATAAGGTGTAGAAAACCGAGCACAAGGTGGAACACAGAGAAGCCAAACCATCAGCAGATCTGACGTGCCAACCAGCTGGTGTGTGTTTATACACACACACACACACACGATGTATATATAAACAGATATATTCCTAGCCTGCTCAGTAAACAAATTTTAGACCACATGCCATGAGTGGCACGGTGCTGTTCTTCAGCTGCATTCCCCAAAACTGCCCTCTGACAGCCTCTCAGCCACAAAATTAGACAAACTCCCAGTAGATCTCTAATGTCTCAGGGAAAGCTCACTGAGGACAGACTATCTTTGTTTAACACTGAGGTCAGGAAACTCCATGCTGTTGTGTACTATCCTACCTCTTTATTTGCTACAAACTCATGTTCTGGAAAAGGTTCTTGAGTTTTCTGTGTGGATTCTGCAAGGCTATGCTCTTGATCTATTCACCTTCATTTCTTAGTCCTCCCAGGCTCTTTAATGCCCTGAAGGACAATTGGACTTGCTTTATAATGGTAAATGTTAAGGATCTGGGAATAAGATTCCCAGAACAAAAACATAAAAATCCTTCCCAGAAAGGGAAAAAGAGGCATGTGCTCTTGATTCTCATGAAGGTACTTTTCCAAAAGGGTGGTCTACAAAAGTGTATCCCAAGACAGAGGGTTCCTTTGCTTCAGTTGATTGGATGAATCTACTGTCTCGAAGGGGAGAAGTTTTCATAGGATTCATTGGGCACAGCTCCTCTACTGTTTTTGTTAGAATTCCTGACAGTCTGATCGTGAGAGATGTTGCAGCACTCAGTGCTCTGGATTGGCAAGAGGGAAGATTAGCCAGTTGTAACCTGATAAACTCATAGAAAGCACAAAATCATATCATAGCTATGATTCTTGTCTATTTTACATCAATTGGTTTCCATAGAAACAACATTTTTGAGCTATCTTCCAGATTGTGTCTACACCACAAAACAAAGAAAACCAGACACCGCACCAAATGACATGGGGATCAATGGGTAAGCTGCTTAACACGACCTTGTGTTATGGTGGTAAGGAAATAGCAAGCAAATGTCTACTACTGTAATGCTCTTTCCTATTTCACAATTTTAGTTTGTAACCAAGAAGATAATGCAATTTGCAGAAGATTTGGGAAGAAAACAAAGAAACAAAAAAAACCCCAAACCAAACCCAACACAAGAATAATTAAAAAATCAGATATCATGTTGTGAAAAACTCAAAATTTTGATCAGTTTATACCACCAAAGAGGAAGTTGTGGAATTACTTGGTAACAGTGGGTAAGCATTCACTACAAATTGGGGTGTGATAACAGCTCTTCAGTCTTGTAGACAAAGACAGAACAGCATGTATGGCTGGTACCTGAAACTTGCAAGCTTGGAAATAAGATGCTTGATTTTAAAAATAAGGATAATTAACCATTGGAACAGATTACAAAAGACTCTGAAGGACTGGAGAACACTAAATCAGGGATAGGTGTAACTTTTTTCTGAAAAATTCTTCAGATGGAGAATTTTTATGGTTTATTTTACACAGGTCACAGTTGATTATTAGAATGGAAATGTTTCTAATTATGGATTTCATATCTGTTGCCTTAATTTATCAGATCATAATACATTAACAAAAATGTACATCAGTTCTGCATCAGAGATACATAAAAAATATAGGTAGCTTGGTTTGTTAATAAAATCAATCATAATCCTGAAATAATGATAGGAGAAAAATTGTCCATGTTTGTATCAATGGATGTTATGCTTCATATACCAGGTTCTTACTAAGCAAAGCCTAAGAAAAAAAGTGCAGATCAGCTGTCTAAAGACTTCTAAACAATGGAAAAATGCTACTGATCTACATACTTTACTTTGAACAAACAGGACACTGTTATTATCATTCCTGAGAAGTAAAAATTTCTGAAATAATATCCAAATTTGGAACAAATAGGAGCTGCAAACTCTTTAAAACATTTTCATATCAAATAAGTAATCTTTCTACTCAGTCTTCTGAGAAACATATTAAAATTGTTAAATTTTTTTGAAAGGATAGATTCTCTTTTGTTGCAAACCCAGTGATTAGTGTCTAAAATTTGACAATGAGTTGAGATTCTCCCAGTATAGAACTATTTAAAATATGGATACATCCCAAATATAAATAAAACTTATTATTTCAGCTCTCAAGTTTATGTAGATTTGCAGGGCATTACTGCTACTTACTGTAGACAGAAGAATTAACATTTTTAAGAGCTTCATCTAGCCCAATGGGATTGCAGTGGATTGCTTTCAAACACAACAGCTGAAGCAAACACACTACCTGTGTTCTCTATTACCATATTGCTACCCAGGGGGCAGTGTGCTAACTCTAAATATTTATTGTGAAAACCTGTACATCAGTTTCTAAGAAACCAAGATTTCTCTTGATAGTTGCCCTCTGCAGAAGAATGGAAACCCTCAGCTTTAGAAACTCTCCTAGTAAATAGTGCCAAATTCTGGAATCCCACATTTTCGGTGCTAAATATAAGGTTTGCTACTATGACATTTCTTTCCAGAACAATGAAGACAAAAAAAGAACTGGTAGAATGAAGTCTTCTCATATAGTCATTAGATGTAGGTTCCATATTTAGACCTAAGTTCCATATTCTAAAACTACAAATCCTGTTGTTACCCCGGGCTGTACATAATAAATTACACCTGATTACAGCATAAATCAAAGACAGATGTACAATCTCAATTTGAAGAGATGAGGAGATGCAGAATTCAACTTCAACTTTGAAACTTGCTAAAATGCTTAATAAAGCCTAGCTAGGTATGATCCAGTATTTTCTCCACATGGATATATTTATATGGTCTAAACCTTTACCTCTCAAACTGCTTTCTGATTAGACAAGCATCCATTCTTGAAGCATCTTTTCATTCTTTTTTAAATTTACCTATCTAGTTTTCAAACATACTTTTAAACCTGTGAACAGTCTGGCTCCAGTTTTCTAGTTTTGGTCTAATGCTATTTTATGTACACCTCTTCAATACACTTAACAGAGGTCTGTTCATTGCTATGAGAACCATGCCATAGGGATTCACATGAACAGCTCAACTATCCTCCTCTGCTATCACTTCTGAGGTTATAAGGACAAGCATTTTTCACACCAGTTGAATTCTTGGCCTCAGTTTTCAATTTGTCAGTCTATCACTAAGCTAATTCATGATATAAACACATGACTGGATTTAAATGAAATTCACTGCATATGAATGTTAGAATCCATAAAGCCTTTTTTTGGAAGTCAGTCTCTTCTATCCACTTCATACATGGACTGCACATGATCTACAGCAAAAATTCTTTACTCTTCCTTCCATTTTTCTTTCCAGTATATTTTTATAAGACTTTCTTTAAGTATCCATCATGGCTGAACAAAAGGTCAATAAAAAGGAATATTGGAAATGACATCACAGTAGTAGGTCGCACTTGTCCTAACATCTTCAAGAAAATAATATCAAAAAGACATTTTAGTATCCTTTAAATAGTTCTAAGACAGAGGTTGGCCATAAATGTCGAACTACAGACTGAATCTCAGAAACAGAAAGTACTAATGGGGATTCTTAATGCTTTCACCATTTTTCTAAAAATATATTTAGATTTTTAGAGGCTTCCATAGGAAATCTGCTGTCAGTTATAATTTTTTTTATTATCATTTACCAAAAAGTGGAATGCTATACTTCGCTCTACCAAAAATGATCATTTTTTCAAGGTAGATAAAACAAGAATTATTTTTTTCCCCAGAGAGTGAAGATGAGTAAATAGGGATGTTTATGGTCTCAAATGATATATCCAAGCACTGTTTTCAGTCTGTGAAACTGAGATTCAGCCATCATCCTCCTGTAGAAATGGCTAACATTACACGATTTACAGGAGGAAGAGTCTTGAGCAATTTCTATGGTACAACTACTAGAAGAATACTCAAGTTGCCAAGTGGTGGGCTTTCAAGAAAATTAATTCAAATTAATTCATTCCATTAAAAAAAGAGATTAATTTATCTGGTTAAACAAGACTGAAGCTAATTAAAAAGGGTCCATAAATAATGAATGAAGAAAAAGTAAAAGATCTCTATCTTTAAATGTGCTCCCTTATAATACTGCTGAACCACAAATCACCTTTTTTGTTAATGATTGCACAATATTTTCTTACAGCACAAGAAAAATAAATATAAATTTTTAAAATATTTATTTTCCAGACAGGGAACATACTCTTTGGCATTGATATTTTAAAGATTTTTTGTCTCCAACAAAGACTGAAGCTTGAATATTAGAAACAGCACAAATCAAATGTTAATTGGATCTAATACTCTGTCCCAAGAGAAAAAAGGCAGTCTTGAGTACCAGGTATTCTGCTTGCTCCCTTCAAGCTCCCATGGACTCTAGTTGCAGCTGAAAGAACTAACGAAGCTGAACCCAGGTATACAGGAAACGACTATAATATTAGCAAGAACCCGCACAAATCTTGTTTGAAGCTATTAACACGGCATAACAACCCTGTGGAAAAAGCACGCATAAACCCCAGTTTTTAAAGTGGTTACTCTGTTTTAATCATGAAACATTCCTTTATTTTCCTTTAATATCGCAGATAATGCACACAACTTGTCATTTCAACATATGTAGCAGGCATCCTACTGACTAGCGTCTCTTTAAATGCACACCGGTAGTTCGGATTCAGAGCACAGTGAGAAATACGAGCATTTGATGGCATAATTAAAAAGCTCTGTCAACTTTTTATGTACAAGTGGGTCAAACTAAAGCTGGCATTCTTTATTCTTGAGTGCTCAACTTTGTAATATTAATGATATTTTTATGCACACAGAAAGATGACACATGACACTCCAGTAAATCTGCATACATGTTCTGCTAGAATGTATCTTTGTTTCAATGTGTATTGTAAACTAAACTGACCTCACTTCAGTCAGCTAAAAAAGACAACTGAGATTATTGTGGCAACCAACTAACTACAGTTTATAAACCTCCTTTGAAATTACTTAAATTATTTTCCATGCTGCTTCCTACATGTTTTCTGGTAATTTGGTCCTGCTGTTATAATTTCAAAATAGGTGTGCAAAAATGAATAAGTTCTAAGAAAAGTGTGGGCTTTGTTTCAATATAGAATAATATCTGGAATCGAGCTTTTCTTTCAGTACCTTATCTATAATTTCCAAAAGCTCTGAATACAAAATAAGACCATATGCTTAGTCTCCTCCAAATGCAGGAGATCACATCTATCTGTATGGGATTTTGCACAAATTTTAAATTACAGAATTCCATTGTATTAGATCTTCACATCATATTTTACTGTACTGTTTCTAATCAATAATTTTTTAAAATCTGGGTAGAAACACAATAGCAATTGTCCTAATATAATTTCTCACTTTCTGGCCTGGAAAACTTGCACCTCTTTCCTGTACTTTCTATCTGCTTCACTAAAACTGGTATGCAATTATTTCCCAATCTTATTAGCATACTGAATAGTTTTTTCAGTTAATATACTCATCGGCTACAAAGCATCCAATGTATATAAAAAAATGGTTAGTACTTGTGGCTTTAATTTTATTTTAGATGGTTTATATTTGAAATTCATGCTCATCACTGTGGTGCTGCTGCAAGCTTGGCTAAACTGTCTAACGAGCAAAATCCTTGTTTTTGCTTTTTTTCCACGGGAATTCCCTTCCCTGCTGGTTGTCCTCTCCCTTGCCTACTTGGGAGATGGGATAAACAGAAGCAATAGCTCAGTCACTGCTACACATCATATCTTAACTTTCTGTGCTGTAACTATTGCTTTAAAACATCAGAGATACAAAACAGCACAGTATTTTCTAAGTGCAGACCTCTGCAGAAAACCCATTAAGTCCAATTGCTAGCCTACTGTGCAGACATTAAAAAAAGAGTAGCCATCAATAAACATGTTATTTAAATTCAATTTAACATTCTTTTAGAGTCAAAGAAGTAATCGATGCATTCTGTGTGCTAACTAAACAGAGATATCAGAGGCCAAGGTATTTATTAACTGTAAGAACAGTTCATTGAGAGGTTTACTCTGAGCTGATGTAGATTATAGCACTGATCTTAGCAGAAGAACCATGAAAAAACCTAATGGGTAGTTGGTCAAAAATGCTTACAGTGGAAATTCAGGAAGAGTTTCCTGATGGAGTCTGTTCACTTCTGTCTATCTTGCTGGGGAAAAAAAAAAAAACAAACACAAACCAAAACAAACAAAAACAAAACCAAAAAACCACTGTAATAACAAATGTTTTCAGTTGTTATGTGCCATGTTTTAGCAGTTGTCAGTACATCCAGGACAAAAATAAAACAGAGATATTCACACTTGATTCTTAGTCTATCCTTGCTTTTTTAAAAAAGAAATTATTAATTGCTGAGACTTTGTTATTTGCTTTTTAACTTGCTGGAAAGTAAGAATGCATTCAACTATACAAACTCCTACCAACCAGTTTTTCATATGCTCAGGTATTTGAAAACATATGTTTAAAAAATCAAGATGTATTAACTCCCCCCCAGTATATCTTTAAGAAAATGGTAATAGCTAGTATTACAAATCTAATATATTGTAAACTTAACACAGAGAGACACAGCATATCAGAAAAGACCAGTTTGGTAAGGTACCATCCTTCATCCTCACTGACCCTAATGGGAAAAGAGGCCACTAGTCATGTCAACGTAGCTTTGATACACCATGATTGGTTTTCTTTCTGGTATTATTCCTAAACCAGCAACAAAGGTACCAGCAACAAAACTACAATTTGGCTTAAGCTCCAGGGAATAATTTCTCTTTCTTTTTCCAGACTGATCTAATATTCCCAATACTGATGTCTACAAATTGGGGTTTTTGGGGGGTTTGGTTTGGTTTCTTCCCCCCCCCCCCACCAGAAAAACAAAGGAGTTAATGCATATTTTTAGAACTACTGTGATCATTGTAAGCAAATCTAGAATCACTGGTAGGGTTATATGACAAAAGCATATAAAGGGGAAAGGTTTTAATCTAACCTTCCAGAAGTCAAAATATCTGTGGATTTTGTCTTATGAGGAAGCTACACTTGAAGCTGACTGCAATGGATAGGTAATGTGTAAAAGCAAGAAACAGTGATTCATCAATATCTCTAAGAAAAGCTTCTAACAGCACCTAAATACACTGGTATGAGCTGCTATCATCATTAGAATATATTTTCCTGAATCTAATTTCAAGAATTTTGTGAGAAGACTATGCTAACTGTATAGATATTCTAGAACAATGCGATAGACCTAGTGGAAGGAAATTTTAGGAGCATAATGAATCCCCTGGGTCAGACAGACTGTTTAGAAAGATAGTAATGCTAGTGGTATTTTAAGCAATCCAAGCTCTCTGTTAATGTATTTAAACCTTGTTCACATACTTAATTTTAAAAATCTAATGCTTTTCATGTTATCTTAAATGTGGTGGAAAATTATACTGTAGGTCACAGTGCTTCCTTAAGTGTGTTCTCTCACTCTTATGTTCCTGTCAGTTTGTGATGTGGTATGAATTAAGCCTTTATACCTCTTCAGCACAGTAGGCTGTAAATTAATAGGTGCAAAGAAAGCAATAGTGTTCTGTGAATTAAGCATCAATTTACTGCTTCTGTACTTCTCACTTTATGCACCGTTCACATGCTAGTATTAACAGCTAAGTGGTCTCTGTGTCTTTACAGCTAACACAGGCAAGAGATTATATTAGTTTAGTCACTACTATTAGCACGAAATACATTTACCATCCTATTTATTTCAGGGTCAAAATCTTTGCAAAAGCCTACACATACTTTTATGCATGCAGTTATTAATACATATATATTATTTAGCATAAAGATATTACAAGGTATGCTTTCATACATTCTTACTTTAAATCATAGTATCATAATATCGCAGAATCACAGAATGGTTTGGGTTGGAAGGGACCTCAAAGATCATCCAGTTCCAACCCCCCTGCCATGGACAGGGACACCCTCCACTAGACCAGGTTGCCCAAAGCCCCATCCAAATGCAAGTCTAAAAACTTTTGCAAGATTTCTATGTGAGATATTACCATAAACTAAACACATTTATTTACTGGGCCTTAAATAGATTTACCTTTGCATAAGGATTCTACCAACTTTTTTTTTTTAATCAGGCTATTTCCATCACCTTCATGTCTGAGCACAAGATTAGCATGTAATCCAAGGGAAAGCTGTGGTCCAAAAGGAAGAATGGGAAATCTGAATCTGTCTGAATTCTATCTGAAGCGCTCAGAAGAATTACAGACATATTTCAGCCATTATTATATGGGCCAGTATCTGGGGAAAAGGTGACAGGATACTGATACAGCCACCATGTATTTACTGGGAAAGAAGGCGGCAGGCCGGGCTTCGCTGCTGTCCTGCACAGCAAAGGTATAAGTGCCAAAACAGTCCTGTTTTGGGGGAAGATGAAAGGAGAGGGAATGTGCCTGCTGGATCAAAATGACAACATTAGTGATGGTGATATTCCTCTGGGCTTAGGCTGGTTTTGTTCACTCTGCGCAAGTGGGAGGGCTGACTCGAGTACACTTCCCAGGCTCGTTTGGGATATCACTCTGCAAAGGTTCTTCTCACGTAGAACACCCAACTCCCACATCGCTACTCTGAACTTCAAATTTCCCAGCCTCTCCAACCCAATCTGAGGCTGTTTCCAAAACCTCACCAATTCTTTAAAATCTGTCATACTATCCCCCAACTCACCCAAACAAATTTTTTCTCATGTTAGATTCATTCTTGTCTCCCAACTCCAAGCCCTCATTCCCTCCATCATCCCCTTTCTTCCAGTGCAATGCCAGCAACTCAGACAGCACATACAAATTCAGATGTTACATTTCAGATTATTTTTTAAACCACTTTGTCCCTTTCTTCATTACGGTCATTTTAGCAATTAGAATCTGAAGGTGCCTCATTGCGACCAGCAGAGCCCATCTCCTCATATGATCTATACTATATTATTTAGTATAACTTAAATAATAAAACAAACAAAAAATTTCACACATGTTCTCCTGTATCAAAAAAATAAAATAATAATAAAAAAAAGTTGCCTTTAGGATGCTGAAAGGAAGAGGAAGACCATGTCTAGCATGAGGGAAAGAAATGTAACCCTGTCTTAAAATAACCACTTCTTTACAGCTTTGCTTTCATATCAGTAGCAGTCAGGTTTCATCTTTCCTCCTATAACAATTTAGGGGCAGGGACTGTTCATTACCTCTCTCATCCAAGTTTTGCCTTTCTATGGACTCCAAAGGTACTGAGCAGTGTTCACTGTATTTTCCCAAGCCTACTAACAATTTACTTACAACTGTGGATAATTCATTTTTTCAAGCATGCATGTGAATGCCTGCAGAAAATCCACTCTGGAACATGATGATTTTGATAAATATAGCAAAGTACAAGATACATCACTGATGAGATCAGCTTATTAATCCTTATTATGGGAAAACAGTAGGAGTGAAGAAGCTGTTTATCTGCATATGTTTGGGTATAGCAACCGCTATGCCAAAGTACTGGATATAGATACTGAACTAAAACATGCTATTTCCCACTCAGGGAATTTTAAAAGACTCTGGAAAGCAATACTTTAAGAACTAGAGTATATCAGTTGTCTGTGACATGTTTAGTATACATAGCTGGCATGCTACGCAAAACACTGTGCCTGTTTTCTTTCCAAATTCCCTAACCTGTAAGTGGGACGATCCTTTCCGAGACTTTCATTCTAAGATTACAGAATTGCACAGGCACTCAAATTCAGCACGTTGCTTGCAAACTTTTTATACACCATTTTGACTATGACTACATTACATGGCTGACTTTTTCTTCAGTGGAGGGTATGTTTTTCAAACCTTAATCTATCAGAAACCAAAGGAAAAGTACAAGATCAATTACAATGTATTAATGATTGTTTGGGATAAATTTAGCCAGATTTTAAGCAGAACTGATCGAAAATGTCAGCAAATGCTGAGGGAGGATGCAGAAACTGGAAATGTTGGTGGGAGGGGAAGGCAAGGGAGCAGTGGGAGCAGTGGCACTGCCAAAAGAAAATGGCTAGGAGAAATTGGGAGAAACAAGCATCAGCAGCAAAGGCAGCAAGTGACAGGACTCAGAAGCTGAGGAAAAGGTGTATTCCACTGAGTCTTTAACAGAGACATGGGATTTGCCATATTACTTACTTTAGGGATTCTTCTATCGTTTATTCAGTTTGCAATATGTGAGTGTCTAATGATGATGTGTGCTGTAGCAGGAGTCTGAACAAATGGGGTATGGATGAAATCAGTTAGCAAAAACGTATTTCATGAACAGAACTTTAATTCTAATCAGGTAAATAAACATATTACTGATTGAAAATATCTAATATTCTGTCATGATCACTGTATTTTTCAGTATTCTAAGGCTCTTCATACACAGACACATAACTACCTTTCTTGCTCACCTTAAAGTATCTTAGTCCTTCCTATGTATCTTGGGGGTTCGGAACTGTGTAGTGTTCTATGGTAAGTCAATTTAAAAAGTTATCGTGTTGCTATATATATTTGATAGACAGCATTCAAATGCTAAGTAGCATTAATGCTGATTTTCAAATGTGACCGACTATGGGATTTTTATACAGTAACTAGAAACTTTGTAACATGGAAGTCAATAGAAAGAATTTGAGGGTAATTATGCAACTTTTCCTGAAGAAAAAAATAAAAATAAAAATGAAATGTGGTTCATGCCAGGTCAGACACACAGGTTATGAAGTACAGAAGCTTATACTTATTAGACCCCGTTTGCTAATCAAAACAGATAAAAGGGAAAATCTAGTTAAAACCTAGAGAAAGGTAAGAGCTTCCAAAAACTAGTAGACAGCAAGAGAACCCTTTACCAGCATCTCAATACAAACACACAGCTTTGCAGAGTTTCACAAGTTTCAAAAAAAAAGATGACTGTCAGTCTGTCAGTCTGTAAAGAGGCTGAAATAAGTAAATAATTGCAAATAAATTACTAAAATTTTTAATAGTGTTCTCAAATGAAAAAGCTGCAATTTAACTGCCTTCCTCTCATTGCATGGTCATGGCACATCCTTTCCGGTCTGATGGAGAGGGAAAAGAAAACAAAACCTTATATTGCCAAGGGTATGTCACGACCGCTTTTCTGGTGTATAACAACAACTTTATTGAAGGTGCATCCCCAAGCAATACATCTTTTCACAGTAAGCCAATAGATGGTGCTCTTTAGCTGTACAATTATGTAATTCTGAGCTAAATATTCAGCTTATTATGTATGGATCTACTGCCATAGGTGCCTATCAAAAAGGTGATTTAGACCACTCCATAAAGTCATGCATTATTTTGATATAGACCTCTCACAATGAGGGTGGTAAGATTAAGACAGACCTCTGTAAACTAGAAACATGCAGATCAAAACACTACTGTTTTGAACTGTATCTAAGGGCTTGGCCTGGTGTATTTATTTAAGAGGCACAAATTAGTATTATGACCCAGGTGTTATAAGAGTTATTCATTTACACAGAGGAAAGATGTGAGTTTCAGATGACTCCAGGTACTTATGTCAAATTGTATGCCAAGATAATAGTAATTCATTATTGCTACTTCTAAATCACTCTCACATCCACGTACATTTTTATGGCCTTTCACTAGGATATTGAGGTGATTTATAAGGAAGTCAGAATAATCTTAAAGGCATTTTTAAATAGTATTAGGAAATTAATTTGGACTAAAAAGTATGAAGTGTAATTCATTCTCTTATATTGGCAAATACTGACAAAAAATTGAAGAATCATAATTTTAAGTTTAAATGGAAGCACAGTCAGATAACAGTATTGTAAGGTAAATGAGACAAAAAAATAGAAGAAAATTTGTTCAATATTAAGATCCCAGGTTAAAAAACTTGCAGAATTATTCTCTAGCATCATAATCACCTTTCATGCATACTGTAATAGTCTAAGATTATTTTTTTTGTCAAATAATTTTTAATCATGCAAAAATTATGGTAAAGCCACATTTTCACAAAAAAGCTTGAGTCAGGCCTATCTACACCCATGCGAATTGCCCATCTTTACCTAAACTACAAATAATAAAATACACAGTCCAAATTAAAAAAATACACAACAAAAACCACCTCAATCTCACGGAGGAGTCTTGGGGAAGGCATATTAAGAGATTTTCAAAAGGATGCTTTCCCCAAGTGATATATTCCTGATTTTACTTCAAAACCATGTCAATTCAGCCTGTGTTTTTAATATACTTCTTAAAAGTATCTCTATATCCAACCTTGATTTAATTTTAAGTACCATATAACTTAAGCTGAAGTCTGAAGGGACATGTTTAAAAGTATTTTAAAAGTTATATTTAATGTTCATCAATTATGCATATACCTCTTATTCTTTTTTTCTTTTTTTTTTTTTTTTTAAAGTTCTAATAATTAACAGCAGAAGAGCCCTTCAGACTCAAAAAACTGAGCCATTTGGTGGACATGGAGATGAACTCCAGACATAGGAAGAGGCAGCCTTTATGTTATACTCTCAGAAGTACTGTTCCTGGCATTGCGAGCAAGAGCTTACCAACTCAAGATAAACATGTATTACAACTAAAAGTCCTTTATGTAACAGCAAATTAAGCAAGTGATTCAAATTCAGAAAGGTTTCTTTCATCTACGGTCTAATAATACTTTTACTTGCTCCACAGATTAAAAAACCTGTTCTACCTGCTTTGCATTCATTTTGCAAACACTGATGTTCATCTTTTTAAACCTGTTCACACTTACATTGATTCAAAGCAGGATTAAAAATGTGGGCATCTATATATGCACATCCATTCAAGATCCAGAGCTATATAAATGCTCCTTAATTAGGGAAAAAAAAAAACCCAAAACCCCAAAACAAAAAAAAAAAACACCCACCTTGAATAGCTTTGGACACTAATTGTATCATGGACATAAAATAAATACTGAGGTAATGTCACGTGAATCTTTTATAAACTAATTCCATTAGGATAGACTGCATGAATGATTTTCAAATAATATTTTAAGAATAAGAAAAGGTAAACAAATCTCTTCCTTTTCAATGCTTTGGA
Source organism: Balearica regulorum gibbericeps (assembly GCF_011004875.1). Taxonomy (NCBI): domain Eukaryota; kingdom Metazoa; phylum Chordata; class Aves; order Gruiformes; family Gruidae; genus Balearica; species Balearica regulorum. Next base: position 24,856,560 of record NC_046186.1, read on the forward strand.
AACCAAACCAACAATCAGCTATATAACATGGAAATTAACTGAATGTTTAAAGAAGGTTTAGAAACAGGTGAGACATACAGCTAATATATTCTAATTAATAATTAATATAATAACCATAATATCTCTTATAGGTATATTTTATAGCTGTAACAGATTATTTTTCCTTAGCATTTAGATTCTACTTGTTCTAGCATTTCCATTGCTTTACTTTAAAAAAGTCCATCCAGTTTTTACTGTAATCATGCTGGAACTGCTACTAACCTTGTTGATATGTCTGGAGAGGGTAATCCAGTCTAAAGAATCATCAGTCTAAATTTATTTTGTTTATTTTCACTCTTTTCTACCTTTTGCAGTGCTTGCATAACTATATGTCTATGCTTTTCACTAGGAAAATATTAATCTTATTTTACAGCAAATATTCCTTTAAGTGAAAAAACAATCATAATTACAAGACCATCCTAATGGAATATGTGTCTTCTAACACAGAATTACTATATAAAGCTGTTGACATGATGCCAGACACAATAAAAGGGAGCAATCAAAAAAGTCACATTTTAAGATGATACACCTCTAGACCATTAGTTTTAAGTATGGAACAACTTCACATTTAAACACACAGCTGATTTTAGCAATTACAGCATGCACTACATTTAGCATGGCTCTAATGTCGCTATGGTAACTGTTCTGGCTTAAATATAGCTGAATGTGTAGCTTCATTCCAAATTATCCAATAATCCTTTAAACATTTCTTATAAAACTTCCCATAGCTTCTCCATAATTTTATCAGTGATCCTAGGAACATATAATAAATCCTTAGCTTTTAGTGATCAGAGTTTAGCACTATAAAAAAAAAAAAAAAAAACCCAAAAAAACCTCCCAACCAAAAAACAAATATCAAGGAAAAGAGAAAAAATGTTTAGATTGAATTCTAGGAGAAATAAGATTCTTATGATATCTCTGATTTCCAATGGAATGCTGATCAATACCATACGAGATCAATGCAGAATATGTTTACATTGCTTTCTGCTCATATTCTTCTACATCATCTATTATCAGAAATCTTCTGGGTAATGGATATGTTTACGTGACTGTCTGTCAATGTAAAGTTATTCCTACATTTGCATGTTCAAGTTCAGTAACAGATTAATTTCTGGCAACAAAATTGCACTTATGTTCTTCGGTGTCTACTAGAGCCTCGTACACAAAATTAAATGGACAGATTTTTATGTTCTGAAGCAAGACTCCATTAGTTCTTCTCCTTCAAGATTTCTGCTTCTGGTCCTTAGAACCCCTAATAAGAAAACACTGGCACTGATGACTGTCATGCATGTCTGTGCATGAGCAAGCACCAAATGGGATACTCACATATTCCATTTCAGACATTCAGACATGAGCACTTAATTTGATACAAGCTGCTTCACTGACTGTCATTACACAACTTTTGGTCACGTGGAAATGTTAGAGAGTGATCCTGTGATACAGGTCCAGAAGTATTTTTAAAACAAAGTTTTTACATAGTTGCAAAGCATGGTTGACACACATTTTTATTTCACAGAGTTTTTCAGCAGATCACATTCTACCTAGAACTTCACAATTATTAACATATTGCACTGCCTAGCCTGTCATGACATTAAAATAATAGTGAGATTGCTTCAAATCTCCAGAAAGGCATTCTAAAGATAATAACCACCAGTCACCTGTGAGCAGCAGATCTGTATTTTTTTCTTGGCTACATTTTAAAGCAATGGTGCATATGTCAAGCACAAGTCATTCTCAGAGACGAAAAAAATGCAAAACTTGCATATGTAGCATGCAGAGAAATCCTAATACGAACTGTTCTGCAATTTAATCCATTCCCATAGGCAGAACTATAATCTTTCACTTAGTACGGAGAATGTATATTTTGGTTTACAATTAATAAGCCCTAATATTGCTGAGCAAACAGTTTTAACATCAGCCAACGTAAGATAATAATACATGCATACATGAGTATACGTAGTAAGATTGACTTATAGACTGTTTAGAATAAGATGGTATTTATTTGCTCTCTATATATTTCTGTTTTACTGTGAGGTGGAATTTTGCTCACTGCTTTCATTGTTGGAGTACAATATCATGATAAGTCATTCAAGACACAACATCAGAAAATGTTCTCATATGAAGTTCAAATATGTAACATCAATAAATGCTCAAACATGGAGGAAAATAATAGGAAGGATGAAGATTTGGAAAGAAGCAGCAGCAAACTATTAATTACATTTGTTTAAAATTCTGGAGGGTGAAGGGAACCAAAGGAAAATACATAACAAAATGGTCATTACTAACAGGTAGAAAATATCTTAAATATCCCTCAAAACACTTTCAAAATACTCACCAAAAAAAGAAAAAAACCTGAGATCTTTACAAGATCTCAGACTTACCATATTGATGGTGCTTCTGTTCCACTGATCTCTAAGAAGTCGTACCCTTCCTCTAACTGGAAGTCAGTAAAGACCAAAGCAATGGTATCTCCTGGTTCAGCCAATATGGTCCAGGTGCAATCAGCATTATTTTCATACTCGGAAGGGAAGTGAGGACTTGAAATAGTTCCACTTGTCCCACGTAGTGTCCCTCCACAAGCTCCTTCAGCTGATGAACAAAATATTAATTACTAGTGGAGCTGCACTTGTAAACAAGTGAAGCATCATCCTTGCTTGTGCCATAGTGAACCCCTCTCCTGTGCATAGAGTACCCACAAATATACACATATAGAGAAATAAAATTCTATCAAGGTGAATGGAATAGAATATTTTCTGTCCGTTAAGGTGCAGAGATTTTTGGTTTGGGTTTTTTGACTTTTTTTCTTGGTGACACTCTAGTGCCAGGCCAAAGAAGGATAACATTAGCAGAGACACCTAGTACAAGCTGATTTGGAGAACCTGTACTTTGGCTCTGTGAAAGTGTCCACAGAAGGAACCTAAGAAAGGACTGCACAGAGAATCACAGAAATACAGTTAGTCTCTCTGCAATATAAATTTAAAAGTACTAAACATTTCTTTCTGAAGACCCCTCTCATTTCTTATAACTATAAAAAAAATATTCATATTGTTTTAAATGCTACCCTAAACTATGAAGCATTAATAAAATCATACTAGCATTTCTCAAGTTTTTTGTTCCGCATCAGGATGTTTACAGATGGCAAATAAATTCAAAAGGTTTTGCTGACAGATGGACCTTCCAAGGTTCACACATCATTGGTTAATAACATATATTTTAATGGTTATTAACCAAATTTCAAAAAACACAGAGCATAGGAATTTCCTGCTAAGCCTCCTGGAATGTTGTTTAATATGTTGCCAAAGGATTTAGCAGCCTTCCTGTACTCTTTCTTGCCCCATAAGATTTCACTGAAAGCTTTAAAGATATGCTGATTATTAGTAGTACTGGGTATTAAAACATATAATTAGAAAAACCCCAACAACAAACATGTCATCCATACAATTCATTGGCATAAAAAATTAAAAATTCATCAAGGGGCTTTTGGTGTGTTGTAATGTGGCTATGAAAGCTACAGAAATAGTAATTAAAAATATTTCTGCGTAGGTGAATGATCAGAAGATAAGCATTTAATTTTTATCCATTTTATTATCTTTCCTTACTGCTATTATCATTAGGTATGATTTGCATACTATAAGTGCATGTGGAGATTTAAAAACAAATAGCTTGGCAAGGTGCATGACACAAGGAACTTTCAGTCTAATTAGGATAATAACTGAATAGCTAATTACGACAACAGAGAGAGGTGGGAGTATAGCTGCTCTGCTCAATCACAGTTGAAAGCCTGTCAGTGAAAATGAGTTTTAAAGGAAGATTTGAAGGAAAAAAGATTCATTTGAATCAAAGGAAGAGGAATACTGTGGCTGGACATGAAAAAAAAAGGAGACTATTAAAAGACGATAAATAGCTAGTAAGGGACTGAAATAAAAGAAAGAATTGGGAGAAAGGCAGAAACGGAATCATTTATTTAACATTTAAGTATAGCATGAACCATTAATTTGACTAAAAAGAGGAGAGAAAGCTGCTGAAGAGATTTGAACAGGTAGTTATCTTTATTTTTCTATATGCAAAGTAAATTTTGACATAAAGAAATGTAAAATAACATTAGCTACCAAAGCCTTATTGAGTTTCATGATTTCTTGGCATAGAAATTTCTCAGAGAAGGGCAAGGTTTTTTGATAAATTTCATATCTTACTTTCTATGCCCTGATATTTGTGCATTCTTCTTTTTTAAATGATGGAGATTTGAGCGTGGAATAGATCTACACTCCTAAAAGATTTCTTTTTGTTGGTGAAATCAGGCCATTTCTGTGATTCCTCCCTCAATTCCTGGCTTTTTATACAGTGCATATTGAAAGGGCCACTGTGCCTCTGAGGGATGAAAGGGGAAAGGAAGTGAAAATTAAAGAACTCATGGATAAAGCTGAGGATCAGACTCTAAATTCCTGATGCATAATACATGCAAAAATTACAATAATTAAAAATTATTGTAAAACCGTAATAAATCAGAAAGGAGAATCAAGGTTTGTTATCCAGTAATATGTAGAAAGACCTCTTTTTCCTTCTGTTTTTTAAACTGTATATCTTTCAAGCACTGCAGATCATCATCTAACCCAGCAAAGAAAAACAAATTAACTTGATACATCCTGTGCCAATACTTCAGTACAGAAACTAACACTGAGTTATTGATTTCCACTGCGGTCATCATCAGTATCAGAGTTTCAATGAACCATTAAAACCCAAAACCTGATGATTTCCACCCTCTCTTTTTTCCAAGCTTTCTACTTGTTCATATTTTGTCATCACAGTGTGGGATTCTATTTTTTTTTCCAAAGAATTAAAATGTAAGAGTATGAGTTCCAGTTGATAAAGCATACAGGTTCTACGTGTATTCTTGAAAGCCAGCAAGCAGGCTTTTCCCAACCAGGGTAACCAGCAAGATGTGCAAAATCCTAAGTCAGCCATAACTCTTTGGTGTTAGCCGCTTGCTTTTAAATTTTGTTATGACAACATTCTCAATGACACCATATCCCACTGTGTTTATACTGACATTAAGCAAGATGCTAGTGGTAATTACAATGCTACTCAGCGTTTCTGCTGCAGAGCCCTTGAATAAGCTTTGAGCTCTAAAGCTCTGACTTTTACAGCTGACAAGGAAGGCTTATGTAGTTGATTGTTGCTGGCAATCACATGCAAAAATCTAAATTTACACACTGTGCATTACCACTGAAAGCCAAACGAGCTCATGCTACTACAGATATCTGCCCAGAGGGATGCATAGCTTTTTAGTCTATTCATAACAGCATTTTTAAGAGATTTGCAAGAAATCAAGTTAGGTCAGAAATGGAAATGGAACATTAGTCAGGTAAGACCACAGAAACTAACTCGGACCAGAGAGTCAGTGTTTTCTATCTGACAGATGTGGATGCGTTAGGAAAGACCATAGCAAAAAGCAGCTCCACAGAATGATCTTTCCTCTGACATATTTCCCATGTTCAAGGAGCCTGTGGTTTGAGGACTTCCTTCATCATAGGTGGTACCCAGATGAAGGCAACCAGACTGTTGAATGCTAAAACGTAATAAATTGCCAAAGAGTGAGCACACGCAGGCATGATGTGGCCATACTGTTCAGAGGAGCGGTAAGAGACATAAACTGGCTGGACATATGCTGAGTTTTATCACCTGGCCCCAGAGCTTGTTGGCCTCCTTGGACTGATCGTCTTTCTTGGCCATGGCCTTCTCTATGTTACGCTTTTGAGAGAGCTAGAACAGTGCTCGGGAATCTTAATGCATCACTGTGCTTGGAGTAATTTGATAGCAGATAGTGCCTCAGGCTTCGTGAATTCAAATTCTAAGTGATTAACAAATTGCATTTTAAAATGTGCAAGTAATTAATTCCAAACACTCATGGTTATTTTCAAGTTGTAAGCAACTGCACAAAGTGCTGTTTGTATCAGCATAAATGACTACTTGAAGTATAAAGCTACAAACATTTGGATCTCTCAGTAGTCAGGAATTAAGTGCTCTGAATTTAGAGAATATGCATCTTATATAAAGTACACATGCAAACACATCACTTGACAAAAAACATATATACTGCATAGATGTGTAGCTTAGATAAAACAGATAAGCATATCCGTCAAGTTAATGTATGTAAAAATCAAAAGAATCTCTGAGCAACCATGGTAGTGAATAAAAAGTCTAACGTTTTTCTTCAAACTAGGAAGAGTCATTTCACCAAAAATAACAATCTGACAATTTTGGTAAGGTGTGTTTTGCATAAATGAGATCTTGCTACAAGTGAGATGCAAGCCCTGCTAAGTAGATATCCAAGGACAGGGTAAGAACAGAAAGAGAATTGTAGAAAATTTTCTTATTTAAATTGGTTTAGATATCTTTTGTACATTCAATTCCTTTTACTGGACTTTCCTTCTCACACAAATACCTTCCAGAATGCAATGTTCTGTATTCTATATGTCTTTTTCATACAGAAACTAACAAAATGTTTATGCAAGTGAAAAACATTTATTGCATAATAGCAAAAAAACCCCCAAACCAAATAAAAAAAAAAACCACCCAACCCATCTAACCTTTCAAAATTAATTTAGAATCTTAATTTAAATGATCAGAATTGGCTATTCAGCTTTAGTTTATACTGAAAAGTCCTAATTTGAAAGATCATTTTACTACATTACTATTGTAATATAACTGATAAAAACATAGCTGTGACTTAAAGTACAAAACTCATATTTTTTTTCTTTTATGTCATTTGTAGTAATTTCCTTATGTCTTTATCACTAACAACAGAATAGATGCAATTAAAAACTTGAACAATATTTTATAAATCATCATCAAATGACATATCGCCATTTCCAGTCACATTTTGTGAGTCTTATCAGTTAAAGAAAATTGCAGCTTTAGAGGGCTCTGAATGAACGATGGGCATACATTATTTAGCATGCCTTATTAAAAATATCACTGAAACAGCTCTTTTTTTACTGAGGTTAAGAGCAGCCCTGCAGAGAGAGATCTGGGGGGTTGTGTTGATGTCAAGTTGGATATGAGTCAACAGTATGCCCTGGCAGCCAAAAGAGCCAACCATGTCCTGGGGTACATCAAGCACAGCATAGCTAGCCGGTCAAGGGAGGTGATTGTTGCACTCTGCACTGCACTGGTGTGGCCCCACCTTGACTACTGCGTGCGCTTTTGGGTGCCATGATATAAGAAGGACATCAAACTATTAGAGTGTGTCCAGACAAGGGCGACCAAGATGGTGAAAGGTCTCGAGGGCAAGACTTACAAGGAGCAGCTGAGGTCACTCGGTTTGTTCAGCTTGGAGAAGAGAAGGCTGAGGGGTGACCTCATCATAATCTACAACTTCTCAAGGGTGGGAGCGGAGGAGGAGGTGCTGATCTCTCTCTGGTGATCAGCAACAGGACATCAGGAAATGGAATGAAGCTGTGTCAGGAGAAGTGATCACGGCACCAAGCCTGCCAGAGTTCAGGGATCATCTGTACAATACTCTTAGTCATATGGTTTAGTTTTAGGTGGTCCTGCGAGAAGCAGAGAGTTGGACTCAATGATCCTTGTGGGTCCCTTCCAACTTGAGATATTCTGTGATTCTATGATTTATTCAATTCTTTATTAAATGGCATTTTTCTGTAGTTCATTTGTGAAAATGCAGATAATTGTATCTCATTTAATAAAATTTTTCAGTATAGAAAACATATCTATGAAATAATCATGAATGACTACTTTCACAGGTATGCTTTTGGATATTTTGGAAATTGCAGTTACTATGAGGAATTAGTTAAATGACTTTTTGAAGTAAGACTTAAAAATTACCATTTTAAAATGTCTTATTGACAAAAACCTACAACCAAGCCATAGTATATCAATGCCAAGTTTAAAAATAAATTTTACTATGTCAATGCCAACTGTCAAGCTGCTAAACTCCCAGATTCATAAAGACCAAAAACATTGCTAAGTGTTACAATAGTGTAGCATTACACATTCATCAGACAACTCATTGATCTAATCTAATTCCAACTGGCAGCCAGCTCTTTAACCATCAAAATATTTACCTCTACTTGCTAATATTCTTTAATATTTTAGGTTTTTTATAGACTTTATTTTCAATAGGTAAAAGACAAAACCTGTGCTTTTTTTCTGTGTTTTAAAAATAGAAATGTGTCAGAAGGTTGGTTGGTTTTTTGTCTGTCATCACTTGAATCCAGATGTACTGCATTCCAGATAAGTGCTCTAATCAGTTTGCCTCCCTTTCTCAATTTCTTGTCTTGCTGTTGATCAACTTCACATAAATTAAATACTCATTAGACCACGTATCTAAGATGAATTTTCTTTCTCTCTCCAGGGTTTTCAAAGGACATTTTAAAATAATTTGAATTGCTCTCTAAGTAGAATGGGATTTATTTTGCTAAAATTTCAGAAATTATTGTGTATATTTTATATATATGAAAAAGTCAGATTTCTCACTTCAAGATAACATTATGTAGAAAGTAGAACCACAAAAACTGTAATTTGTTTAGGCACCTATGGGCACCAATTGCAGCTGTAGCACTACTTTGAACATTTTAGCTTTGATGTTTCGGTGAGCTCAATCTAAGCAGACACCAGTGGGATTGTCACATACTTATTGGCCCTGACAATACTGGACTCAGTGGGTAGTCTTGTACTTCCTGGGGCTTCAGATTCATCCATTTTTTCTTTGCAAGCATGGTGCTTAATTTAGCAGCTTTTTACAATTCTTATTTACTCTATCATATCAGTTTGCTATATTACAAAGACCTATTCCCCCTCCATCCACTCTGGAGAGGAAACCTGATCTTAGTCAACAAAGTTTCAAATAAGACAGAAATACTGATGGAAAAACTATTTGCTAACCTGGCATAAAAGTTCAGTTATTAACTGATAGTATGTACTTGAGCAAACTTAAAATCAAAACCCCAACTCTGCTACCTTTTTCATGCAAAAACTTCATCTTAAGAGAGGATAGCTAGATTTAGAAGTTAAAAAATTAATCAATAGTCTGTAATCTCATACTCTCTCTCCCACAGAAATAAAAGATCAGTCTTCTGGATATCTAAAGACTTTCTTCTTTTTCAATTAAGTATTCTAAGCTGTTTTCCAGTGATATGATAATCCTTCACTTGAGAATATATTTTTATTTTAATGCTGATAATGATCCCTTAAAATAACACTCTACAACAAATTAATAGTAAAGCCCTAATTTTGAAGCAAAAAGAGAAAAGACTGAATTCTTTAAGGGCAAATTAATGACTGTTGGAGATTTAACTTTTTTTTTTAATAATTAGGAAATTTAATCCAGTTATTCCCAGAAGTCTGCAAGCAGTTAGGAAATCTTTCATCTTTTTATGACTGCCCCTAGAGGTTTGTTTTTAATTTTTAGTAAATCATTGTATAGTCCTCTGATGTTAATCTTCCTCGTGTTCCTAATGGTCTGACTGAAGTCCTCCTTTTCATTCTCTGACTTTATTATATCGGTCTGGGTACCTTCACTATGTTTTCATTGTACTGACCATCTCATTTTTCACTTCTTGTTCCTGTCTTCCAGGCACCTTATTGCACAGATCCAGCTTTGATCTGACATCTTTTCATTTTTTTATTGGGTTCCTCCATATTTACTGATACATGTTAGAAGAATATATAAACATAAATATATGTATGTGTGAATATATATATACTTATATCCACTGCTGTGTAACAAATTAAACAGTATATCCTATCTGCTTTTCCTGAAACACTTCACTGATTCCTTATTTGACCAGTGACAATGAGTTTCATTCAAATTTCATCTCAACGTAAACATTGTACCAACTCAGATTATTCTGAAAGTGAACAAAATTGTTCAGGCAGAAATCTGCCATGTCACTCTAAAAATTAGATTTAGGGAAATATTCTCATTTTACCATGTAATGTAACATCAATAAGGAGAATTGTTTGGAAATTTTTTTTCCCTTTATTTTTTCTAATTCTTTTTATAAACATGGATAAATTATGGGATCAGGACATCTTTTTCTCCTTCTCTAAACTTACAAACTCATATTTGTTTGAACCTCAGAGGCTGAGAAGAAATTACGTCAGAGAATTACTCGCTACCTCAGAAAGTATGGATAACACCAAAAATGTCAGTTTCCCTTTGCTCAATGTTTTAACAATATCAGCTCTGAATCTCTGTATTTAGTGTATCTAACTCTATAGTGAATCATAAACTCTTGGTCCTTTCTCTTTCTCCATTTATCTATTCCAGGAATACCTTCTTGATTATATATTCTTCACCAAAGTAGTTCTCCAATAATATTCCTTAAATCTGGAACCTGATTAATTATTACTTGATCCTTTTGGACCTTTTGGACATACGATCTCTTTTACTGGTTTGTCATCTTTATTTATTCTTTATTTTCCCTCCAATAATTGGGTCTCTTTTTAACGATAACATATTACATGGTCTTCTATTTTCATTGTGAGAAAAAGCTTACCATTGTAATATCACTAATCCAATTTGTATTCCTAATGCTAGCTTCATAAAAATCTAGACTCATGCAACTATAATCAACTAGGGATTCTTGAAATTACTGAGAATTGAGAACCTAATTATACAAAGTTCGTTTAGAAGTAGTCACATATCATAAATCAGCTATTAGTGGAGTTACTGCAGAGAATGAAATTAACTTTCAAAATGTTTCAGACTTGCCCTGCACAGTATTTCAACCTCAAGATAAAGACGGCAAATGTTATGGGTGACACGATTATGGTAGCCCAGACTGAGACAACAAAGACACTTTTAATTCTTGGGATAAAAAACAGAAGAACAAAATTTAGGTGGACCATTGATTCCCCCTGTCAATTTTTGTAAGTCACCTGTACAATTTTTTGCAGAAACTCATGATAAACTTCTTGGTTAGCTTCTAATAGTGGAAAAATCCATGGCTGCTCTTACTTACCATATGGAAAAGCAGAAATAAGTTTTAATTATTACCTCATCTTTTTAAAAATTTGCCTTTGAACTTTTCTTTGCAGGCTGTTTTCTATTTTTGAGGGGGGTCTGTTTTCTATTTTTTTCAGCTTGGAAGTTGCCATATTTTCACACACACAAAAAATCATGGTTTATTGCAAGAAAGCGGGGGGGGGGGGGGGGCAGATGATGCAAATGTCTTGACAGTCAAATTATCTAAACTTTCTAAAAATGCCAATGACTGTAACTTTGATTTCTGATCAGAGCTCGTTGTAAGCTGTCAATGAATCTGCAATACAGTTCAGTTCCACCACCCTCCACACAGCTATACTTTAAAGAGAGAACTTCTGAAACTGAGTAGCAGCCAGAGAAACAAAATGGCAAAGAAAGACAAGAGTCGATGTCTACGTCTTCCTGGAGGCTTAGTAATTCACTAGGAATTTTTCTCGCAGAAACAACATTTGTACAGTTAGACAACATATAAATTACTGGACACCAGCTTCTTAATTCTTCTGAAAATAGTAAGCAACAAATTGCAGAAAATAGCAATTTGTCGGCATCAGCAAAGCTAGGGAAACATACTACTGACAACAAGGTTATTATGTTTTTTTAGTATATCAACTGCGTAGCTTTGTTTAACTCTGCTATATTACCTTTCATGAATGCCATGAAATTAGTTTATGATGACAAGAAAGAAGAATACCATCTGGAAACAAAATGGTAACAAAAGATGCTTTTACAGAAAAGACCAAGGTTCTTAGAGAAACAATAGGGGAACATTTCTTGCTTGAAGACATAGTGAATGGAAAGGGCTATCTCATGGCATATGTTCCAGACTGATAAAATGAAATAAAACAAGAAATGTCTAAAATACCTCATCAAATCCACATTCCACATGAACTCTAAAAATCCACTGAGGCAATGGCTCAGCTCATATAAATCATTAACTGTTAAATACCTTTTGTGTTATGGTTCTCATTTCTTGACAGAAGATGTACAGAATTATTTGGATTTCATGTAAGTTCTACATGGGGCTTAGGACCATGGCTGAGTTTGTATTAATAGGTTAAAATCACAGAATTACAAATTATGAACAAAATTTCAGTCCTGTTAGAGATGTTTGTATGCAGTGAACACCGCCAAAACAAGCAGTATCTGCAGAAATGGAACAAATGTTTAGTAGAGACTGATGACACCATGAACTTATGACATGCATATTTTTCTGAAGCCTGTTTACTACCTCTTATTAGAAGGACAAAAAAACCCATCTAAGATCAGACAACTGAAAGGTTAGAAATTTTGGGTTTTTTTTTCCTGTTTTCGAAGCACTGGTAAAGGAAATCTTCATTGCATACTCACTGAAATCAAATACAAACAGCAGCCATGAAAAAAATCACTGTTGCTTTTTTTGATTATATTAACTCTATTTGTTTTGGAGCACAGAAATTTATAAAGCATTTCTTTGCTGTGAGGAATTACATTGTAAGACTTTTCAGTCACAAGAAACTTTTACAAATTATTACAGAAGACAGCAACTACCCTTTCTTGCTCCTCCACATGGGTACCAATAATGCTGCCAAGGGAGAATCTGATCAGTAATGGGTGTCCACAGGACTTGGTACTAGGGCGAAAGGCACAGGAGACCAGAGGGGTTCCCCTTAATGCAAGGGGAAAAGCTCAGGCAGGAGCATCAGAATCCTGTAGAACCTAAGCAGCTGGTGCAGGGCAACAGGGCTTTGACTTCTTTGACCACAGGATCCTCTTCAATGAATGACGGCAGCAGGGGAGACATTGGATCTGCCTGGCTAAACAGGGAAACAGGTGTGCTGACCTAGTGAGGAGAGCTCTAAACTAAGTTTGTCAGGGGTGCAGGCCAAGTGGGAGAACAGGCCCAGGGAAGAACACATGGCACAGGGCAATGAACGTTTCTCTCCCTCCCCCTCAGAAAGCAACATGATTGGAAGCCCAGATGAAGTGCCTGTACATAAAAATGTGGTGCATGGAAAGCAAACTGGGCAAACTGGAGGTCCACGTACAGTCACAGAACTGTGGTATCATCGAGATTACAGAGACTTAGTGGGACAGCTCACCTGACTGAAGGGCTGCACTGGATGGACACAGGCTCTTAGGAAAAGCAGGAAGAAAAGAGAGGCTGCACTCTACGCAAAGTAGGATCTTGAATGAACAGAGCTGTGTTGCACAACAGGCAACAAGCTCATTTAGCTCCTGCAGGCTAGAATGAGAAGGGGAAGCCAAAAGGGAGGTCATTATGGTGAATATTTACTACAGATCACCAGATCAAGAAGTGGTCAAAACCTTCAAACAACTAGAAAGTTTCCCAACCATGGGATCTGGTGCTCATGTGAGACTTTAACCACCTCAACATCTGTGCGGACAGCAGCATAGCAGAGTGCGAGCAATCCACTAAATTTCTGAGTTCAGTGAGAAGAATTTTTTTAATGCAGGCACTGGACAGACCAACTAGGTGTAGGAACAAAGAACGATTCAAACATATTCAACAGCAGCTGTGGTTACAATAACCATGAGATAAAGATCCTGAGGGAAGTGAGGAAGGCAAGTAGTAGAACAAACTCCTCGGACTTCAGCAGGGAAGATTTCAACTTGACTGTGAAGTGGTAGACAGGCTCCCATAGGCTGATGTCTTGAAGACCAAAGGGCCCAGGAGAGCTTGCCTTCAAGGGCAGCTTCCTCAAAGCTTAAGAATGATGCATCTACTTATGCACATAAATGAGTAGGCATAGCAGGAGGCTGCTGGGGCTGAAAGGAAATTCTTGACTGAGGTGTTTTAACTGAAATGCAAAAAAAACCCCCAGTGTACAAAATGTGAAAGCAGGGACAAGCTACTTGAAAGGAATATACAAGTGTTGCTCAGGAGTGCAGGGAGAGAAGGAGAAAGGCTGAAGCTCTGATGGAATGAAACGTGAGGAATGTGAAAAGTAGTCATTCTAGAAACCATTCTGTAGGTATATCAACAACAAAAGGAAAATGAAGGACATGGTGGCCTGCTGCACAGTGGGGTAAGTGACCTTCTGATGAAGGCATGGAAAAGGCTGAGGCACTCAATGTCCCCTTTGCCTCTCTTTTCATTAGCAAAGGCTGCCCTCAGGCCTCCCAATTCTGAATAAAATATAGAAGTAAACAGGATATGTGCAAGTTCATGGTACTCAACAGAATGCACCTTAAGGTTCTTGGTGTGCCAACAGTGTGAGTGTGCTTTGCATCATCTTTGAAAGGTTGTGACAGTCAAGGGTGATTCTCAATGACTGGAGAAAAAGATAATTTTTCATTTCTCATTTTCAAAAAAAAGCAAGGATCCTAGCAACTGTATATCTGTCAAGATATACAGTTCACCTTAGACCTCCAGAAAATTATGGAGAAAGTGTTTATGAAAACCATTCCCAAGCACACAAAGGACAAAAGGTGAACAGGAACAGCCAGCTTTTGCCAGTAAAAATCATCCTTCGCTAACCTGACTGCTTGCTTTGATGAAAGGATTTAGCTAGATGTTAACAAAGTTTTCACAAGAGAGTTCCTCGCTATATCCTTGTAGTCAAATTGAGGGCATATGGACTGGATGAGTGGATTATTATGTGAGTGAAAAACTATCTAGATCATCAGGCTCAGATGGCAGAGGCCAATTGTTTAAAATCAAATCAGTGGTCAGTGATGTGCAGTATCCCCCAGGGATTCAAACTGGGGCTAAATTTATATAATATCTTCACCATGAGTCTGTAGTATGGGATTGAATGCATCCTGACAAGGTTTACAGATGGCACCCTAAAGGGCAGGACTGCCATTCAGACAGGCTTTGATGACAGGTTTTAACAAGCTGGAAGAATGAGAAGACAGGAATCTCATGAAATTCTAAAACAGAAATGCAGGTTAGGGGTTGACCTGCTGAGAAGCAGCTCTATCGAGCTGAGAAGCAGCTCTATCGACAAGCTCTCCATGAGCCAGCAGTGTGCCCTTGGAGACACGAAGGCCAATGGTATCCTGGGGTGAATTAAGAAGAGTGTGGCCAGCAGGTCAAAAGAGGTTCTCCTCCCCCTCTACTTTGCCCTGGTGAGGCCACATCTGGAACACTGTGTCCAGGTCTGGGCTCCCCAGTTCAAGAAAGACAAGGAACTACTGGAGAGAGTCCAAAGGAGGGCTACAAGGATGAGGAGGGGACTGGAGCATCTCTCATGTGAGGAAAGGCTGAGAGAGCTGGGTCTGTTTAGCGTGGAGAAGAGAAGACTGAGAGGGGATCACATCAATGCTTATAAATATCTAAAGGGTGGATGTCAAGAGGATGGGGCCAGACTCTTTTCAGTGGTGCCAGTGACAGGACAAAAGGCAATGGGCACAAACTGGAACACAGAAAGTTCCATCTGAACAGGAGGAAAAACTTCTTCACTTTGAGGGTGACCGAGCACTGGAACAGGCTGCCCAGAGGCGCTGTGTAGTTTCCTTCTCTGGAGATATTCAAAATCTGCTTGGATGCGATCCTGTGCAACCTGCTTTAGGTGAACCTGCTTTAGCAGGGGAATTGGACTAGATGATCTCCAGAGGTCCCTCCAACCCCTGCCATTCTGTGATCTTGCCATCAACTGCTATAGATATCCCTCATGTAAATGAAAAAGAGAAAAGATCAGTAGATAAATCTACCTCTGAATGCAAGCTACGGAGAGTTATTGCTTCTGAATTGTGATTACAGTTTTAAATGGTATAGATTTTTAGACAGTACATTAGTACATTTACATTTAGAAAGTTAAAAAAACCCCAAACCTCAAAATATATTTATTTAATCTGCTGTTTTAATATTGTCTTATTATTTTAAAGATATTTTATGTCTTCATTTTTACCTCTGCAAAAAGGAACTGGAAAATCCCATGATGCACCATTTCCAGGACTCACAATACATGTCAACATGGCATGGCCTTCTAGGATATAACCAGAGATACAGCTATATCGGATTTTATCTCCAATGTTGAATCTTGATCCATGAAGTACTCCTTTAGGTATTTCTCCTGGGTTGCCACAAGTATGACTAGGTAATACTGTCAAAAGAATGAAGGAAAAAATGTTAGTTAAAATCTGCAGAATGAAGTAATAAATACTTGTCAAACAATTGTAATTAAATAATTGGTTGTATTATTATTTTTTAAAACAGCATTCCTTATACAAATAAGGTGAAATTAGGCTATGGAATGTACTTTCACAAAAGATTTCGGTTTATAACAGACATCATCACTTTCAAAGCTAATTTCAAACTTGGTTTAACAGTCCTTCAGTGACGTTATTTACATATCTATTTTCAAACAAAATATCCTATAAAACTTGCTTTCTCTCAAAACTCTGGATGAAGTAAAAGAAGTTGTATTTAGTTATTTTTGTAAATATTGCAAAAATATTCATACATCATCATTATAGATCCAAGCAGTAGAAGACACTTTATGTAGTTTTCATTTTAGTTGATAGAATAGCAATTTAAAATAACCCAATAATTTACTGGCCTCTGATATTAAATTAAAGTCTAAAGTATATTTTAAAAGTTTGATTTTCTGCTTATTTTCAAATTATTTCAGGTTCTAGAAATTATGAAAGAAACAATGACTAAGCACTGACATGGGGCTGATATGAACAGACATACTTATTTTCTTTTTGACTGCAGAAAGTTACTACCATTTGTAAGCATTAGTTATTTGGAAGAGATTGTCTTAACTAGTTATCAGTTTAAAGATGATACTCCTCCACCTAGGAAAAGCAAAAATGTGTGTTGGGGAGGAAGAAAATGGAATTGTTTTTGTTCTCGATCTCGTTTGAAAGTTATTAATGGCATGCCATTCCTTTCATTGAAGTAGTACAAATTAAAATTGTTTAATTTCCTTTAGAGCAGAACAAATAAGTGCAGGAAGCTGAAATATGTCATGAGCAGAGCACAAAAGATAAATGTGTTCATCAAAGAAATGGTGGTCTGAAAAGCTCACATGTAATTCAGGTATTGTTTCAGAAACCACATGGTTCACGGACAACATCTTTCACCCCATACTTCTCTCTTTCCTTACTCTACCCATCTGCAGAATAAACATAACCATACTAACCTCACTAACCTGCATGTTGAGAGGATTAATTACTCAATATATGCACATCCTCAGAGTGTTGTAAAGCATTATATCAATATATCAATGCTAATTAAGCCCCATTATACCATGTAAGTTCAATTATTGAAAGCACACCCTTAATTCATTACTCAAACAGTTAGTCACACTGGTATTTAAATGATCATAATTACACTTAAGTTACAACCCAAATTATACAGGAAAATTTTGAAACAGCAAAAAACCATAAAGCTAAAAAAAATAAAAGAGAGAACACTTTCACTTAAAACATCCTTTTATGAGAAAAATCCCAAAATCTTCTGTAAAGACTAATGTTAACAAAAGCCACCTAACATTAATGAACAATGAGTGAGATGAATGTTCTAACAATGTTGCAGATCAGAGACCTAAGATGTCTGTGCATTACAGGAACTATTTAAGGTTGCTGAGTGAGTAGCTATCAAAGCTAGAAGCAAACAATATGGTACCCGACTTTTTCTGTGCTGTTTCAGCAGCCTTAATAGAATAGGATATTTATCTGGATGTGCTCATTCACATTGGAAAGACAGTCAATATTTGATTCACATATATGAGAATGAAGACATGTAGAATAACCTAAAGAAAGTGATTGTAAGACATCAGAATAATTGGAATAAAATAAAGATACTAATTTACATTCCAAAAAGTTGGCAACAATGATCCATTTTATGCTCAGCATATACTGCTATTTGGTATTATATGTTTTCTAGCACTATTAAAAATGCTACCTGTCTTTTCTGCAAATTTTCCCCTTTTTGCTGCTTTAGTCATGGTAGGTTAATACAGGTAATTTTGCAACACAAGTCAAACAAACAAAAATTTGTTACATGCTTTGACACAGGAGAATACTTGCATTTGAAACAAGAATCTTTCTTTCTGTTATTTTCAAATCAAAACATTTTTACAAAACACTACAATATGAAATAGTTTCATTATAACATCTGGTGTATCCAGCAATATTTATTCAACTCAAAACTCAGCATTTATTTTTATGACTGGGTGTGTTATCCAGAAAGAAAAATAATAATGCATTATTTCAAGATACTACGATTTCTGATAAACTGCATTCCCAAAGAAAATACATCACAGCAAATCTACATCTGCCATATAAATGACAACTAGCATTGGCTAACTGTTGAAACTGTACTGCAGCAAATCAGTCTTCTATCTGTGTAAAATTTTAAAGGTCTCCTACAATATGATGTTTTTCTGCCTCTTCTTACCACTACATCTGTCAAGAACCCCAGAAAAACATGGGACTTGGCATTATGAAACTGGCACGCATTTTACCACCACCCCCTAAAAACCAGTAAAAGATGAGCGATCTGAGAATGACAACCATGTTCAATAATCCATGTAATAGTTCACAGAATTTCACCACTTGTCAAGATCAAGCATTCAACTACATTATTTATGTGCTTTTCTAAAACTTTGATTGAAGCATATTGCGGTAGTTGGACCTCAATTTCATCTGCACAGACTTTACTGCTTCTAGTCCGGACCTAAGATGAATTATCCTTTGAAGGTTTGTAACAGTAACCAAAAGAGTTTAATCTTTGAGTTATGAGGGTTCTAGCTAACCAAAGCTATCATACGTAAAGGTTATATATGTCCATCAAGCTTTAACTTCATTGCCAAGTTTTGACTAAAAGATCCATATTTTTCTGCAGTGTAACTGAGGTCTACTGTCAATAGGATTATCTGCAGTCACTTCCTGGAGGAAGCTAGTAGAATCATCAGTGTCACAGCATCTGTCATTATCAAGATGCTTGATTCATGAAATAATTTGATGTTCACTGTGCACTAAGAACAATTATTGACTATACTACACAGAAGCACAGAAGGTAATGGATTTTTTATATTGACCTAACTTATTAGGGTGTTCTCAGATAGCATGCTTTATCTTGTTTTTCTTCACGCAAATCCTTCCCATGTTTGAAAAAAAAAAAAAAAATACAGTGTTTGGAAAAGAATCTGGTTAGTCTTAGTATTTTAAAAGCAAAAATATATACAAAGGAATAGCCAGGGAGATCCATCTCCTAAGATTTCCTCCTCAAGAGCCTATCTTCACCATTATGACAGACATAATAACCTGTGTGGACTTCACTTCCTAGCACAGATCAATCTGGAGCACTATGCGGTAAGATCTATTCATTAAATTAATGCTAAAAGATAGGCCTTCCTCATACATTACCTGTATCTTCCTAGACAGTATAACCGTTTGACAAATGCACATGATCAAAATCCATAATCTATATGCTGAAAATAACACTAATTTTCATTATCAGACAGTGGCAAAAGGCTACACCACAGCAGGACTGTAAAACATAGTGGAGAAATGGCACCATTTTTGATGATACATGAATAATCAATTAAAGGTTGTTAAATAAACCTCTGTTTAACAAATTAGTCATTCTCAGATGGCCTCTATCAGATTATTTATTTACACAGACTTTTCAAACTCTTTCTGAAGCTAAACTCCATATTTATTTGCAACGCAGGCCACTTGAAAGCATATTCACAGCACCTTAAACGTCCTTTGCTTTCACTTGTGGACAGTTTCCTTCATTTTGCTGGACATCATCTATCCCTTTCTGATTTATCATAACAGAGAAATCACCTAAAATTAGACAGCAGTGGCCGAGAATGAAAAAACAAAATATAAATGGTAGCTACCATTGAACTCAATAAACTATTGAATGACTATTTTATTCCATCTACTTACTATGGTCGGTCATCACACTAGAATGCAAGAGTCTTAAACACAAATAAGCAATGCCTATATATTTTTCCCATGCTTACCTCAAATCTGTCATGACAACTTCTGGCAATGTAATGCCCTGTTTTGGGGGATGTTGTTTTTCTGTAACTTGGTTTAAAAGGTCAACGTAAAAAAAAAGATATTTTCTAATAGATTCTGAAGGTTTTGAGGTCTCTGGCAGCCCAATTCCAATTAATTTTTACATAAGGCATCTAGATTTGAAATCAATTACAAAACTTGAAAATTAATTTCCCAACCTTTGCTGAAAGTACTAGTCAGAGGTTCAATCTGACAATGATTTCAAGAGAACGTAATGGATTAATTTTTTTTTTCCTCAGATGTCATGATCATCAGCTCGATTACAAAGATTGTCTAGGGGCCTGAATAGCAAAAAGTTCACACTGCTTACGTCAGCACAAGGTAACAGTTTCACCCTTCCGTAAATCAGTTGGCTCAGCTTTTATAGGCCAGTGACACACATGGTAGTTGGAACTTGACAGCAACAATTCAGAAAGCAGCTTAATTCAATTAAGAAAAATAGGGGAAAGGCGAAAGAGGACATGAAGGAGCAAGGTGCATGTTTTTCCTTCACTTACACTATAGCGTTACAAAACTTTACATGGACACGTTATTTGTTCTTTTTCCTGTTCTTCCTGAAACAACTGGAAAAGTTTTCCAGGTTGCACCTAAGTTCAGCCAAAAGCAAACTTGCCTACTTTTTGCTATTCCTTAGTCCCTCTATTACAGTCCCATATGTGTTTCCTAACATTACCTTCTTATATTGGTGGCCATAGGCAAAACCACGTACAAGGGAAAAAGTGTAAGTTAGGAGGAAGTCAGAGCCCTTGATATGGTTGACAGCTTTGGAATTACAACACTGGGAGGAATTTCAGAAGCTCTGTGGAGCTTCTGAAACCAGGGCTACAGAAAATTTCAGGGCATATGTCAAGAAGTTTAATAGGTGTGATGCACAGCCCATGATACCCTGTCCACATGGCTACCATCAAGTGTTGTACTTTGCAGTTGCATGCACAAATAGAAGATATACATACAAGTGTATTTCCAGAGTCACAGAAAAATAAAAATTATTTTTGAGGAGGGTAATAACTATACTTGTTATGAAAACAGAACAAAACATGCTAACAAATAGGAGAGGAAAAAATGCTGTATTTTCTTGCAAGAATGACATTGAAATTAAAGTCTCTACTCCAACTCAGAAAAGCAGCTTCATTTGAAAAGGAACTCAGGGGGGAAAAAAGTAAAATAATAGCCTTTCAATCTACTAAACTAAAAATGCTGTATTGAACAAAAGATGGACTTAGAAAAGTACTTATATGTATATACATGTAAAAGTATTTTCTTTAATAAATCTATTCTGGAAATAATGTAATGCTTTTTTCTAAGGTGTAAGTAAAGTAATGGAATTTGCTTTGAAAAACTAATTATAAAGAATTCTGGAGATCTGTACTTGCCATTTCTACCTAGAAAAAGACTACAAAATCAATATATTTGATTTTTTTTTTTTTTAAGTTTCTAATGTCTTACATTAAACTCCATTACAGTACATTTTGACCTTTTTTTTTTTTTTTAAAAATAATTCCAAATATTGAATCAATTGAAAAGCATGTAATATTTCACTGTCAATTTATTAAACAATTGTGTCCTTTCTATTTCCAGGAGCTATGTACAATGAATAGTTAATTGATCTACTAGTGCTAATTTCCACATTAGTATGGAACACTGTAGATGCATGTAGGTCATTTGTTAGAGGACAGTGCCATGACAGAAACTGCACAGTCCTACCCTTCGCAAAATTCTTCTTTATTCTCAAAACCAACATGGCATACAAACCTGCTTTCATGGATATGACACTTTTTTGGAAAGCAAAAGAGATGAAGACGCTAGTGCAGATTGCCCAGACCATGTCTGTTTCAGTTTTGAGCATCTCCAAAGATGGAGACTTCACAGGCTCTCTGGGTAACCTTTTGCAGTGTTTGATCAACCTCACGAAACAAACAAACAAACAAGTCTTTTTTGTTATGTTTAAATGTAATTTTCTGTATTTGACTTTGTCCATTGCCTCTTGTCCTGCCAGTGGCCACCACTGGGAAGAGTCCAGCTGCATCATCTTTACCTCTCCCCAGAAGGGAATTTACACTCCTCAATAGGATTCCCCTGAGCCTTCTCTTCTCCAAGACAAACAATCCCAGATCTGTCTCTCCTCAGGTCAGATGTGCCAAGTCCTTAACCATTCCATGTGTCGTCTCACCAGTGCTGAGTAGAAGTGAACAATCATCTCCCTCAACCTACTGGCAGCATTCTGCATAATGCAACCCAGAAAGCTGTTGGTTGTCTTTGCCACAAGGGCATATTGCTGACCTGTGGTCAACAAGTTGTCCACTAGGATCCCCAGGTTCTTCTCTACAGAGCTGCCTTCTGGTCAGCCCCGCTCCGTTACTGGTGCCTGGGGTTGTTTGTTATTCAGGTGCAAGACTTTGGATTTCTCTTCATTGAGCTCTATGAGATTTCTGTTTGCCTATTTCTTCATCCTGTCAAGATCCCTTTGAATGGCAGTCCAACCATCTGGTATATCAGCCAGTCCTGTGAGTTTTGTTATCACCTGGAAACTTGTTCAGTATGAACTCTGTTGTCCAGGTCATTAATGAAGATGTTAAACAGTACTGGGCCCAGTAATGACCCCTTTTGCACTTCAACAGTGACAGACCTCCAGCAAACTGCATATCTTTTGCAGATTTTAACTTCCAGTTTAACAGTAGGCTGGAAGAGCCAACATGGAATCACTAAGGGTGAATCACACCTGACCAATGTGATTGCCTTCTGTGAAGACATAACTGGCTCAGAGGACTAGGGCAGAGCAGTGGATGTTGTTTACCATGACTTCAGCAAAGCCTTTGACAAGGTTCTCCATAGTAGCCTTGTAACAGATCCAATTGAGCATGCAATGGATAACTGGACTGTAAGGTAGGGGGAAAATTGGCTGGACTACAAGGTTCAGAGTGTTGTGACCACCAGTAAAGACCTCAACTGGCAGCTGGTTGCTAGTTGATTCCTCAACTAGGTCGATAATGGAGCTGATATTCTTTAACACCTTTTATTGCAATGGGAGATGAAATGAACCCTCCTTGAGTTCAGGATGACAACAAACTGGGGAGCAGTCCATATATTGAAGGGCAGGACTGCTATTCTCCATGCTGTCAAGATCCCTTTGAAACATAGTGACACAAATATCACGAAATTTAACAAAGGCAAATGTGAAGTTTTGCCCCCAGGACAGCATAACACCATGCAACTGTACAGTGTGGTGCCAGCTGGCTGGGAGGCAGTTTGGCAGAAAGGGACCTGGCAGCAATGTGCTCTGGCAGCAAAGACACACAACTGCACCCCAAGCTGTAGAAGAGTGAAAGAGCAGCCAGCAGACCAAGGGAAATTAGTCTTTCCCTCTATATTCCACTTGTGAGTCCATGGCTAGAGTATTGTGTCCACTCTGAGCCTTTCTAGTACAAGGAGGACATTAACATACCAGATCAAGTTCAGTGGAGGGCCACCACAGTGGTGAGGATCTGGGACACTTGTCCTGTGATGGGAGGCTAAAGGAGCTGGGTTTGTTCAGCCCGGAGAAACAACTGCTTCAGAAAGGGGGAATCTTAATCCTGTCTCATATACCTAATGGGAGAGCGTAGAGAAGACTTTTCTCAAAGCACACAGTGACAAGATGGGATGCAATGGATGCAAATCACAACAAACAAAATTGTATTTAGAACTTAGAATGTATGGATATTTTTCCAACTTGAGAACAGCCAAGGATTGAAATAAGTTGCCCAGAGAGATTGTGAAATAGGTCCTTGGAAATATTCAAACTGTGACAGGACAAAGTCCTATGCAACCTCATCTAACTTGGCCCTTCTTTGGTGGGGGTGAGTGGGTGTTAATCAAACAAACACCAGAGACCCTTCCCAATTTAAATCAGTCTATGTTTCGATCTTCAAGAAGTTTGCTGACAAACAAGCCCCATTAGAACCCACTGGCAACTAGTGCTAGTTAATCTGATTATAACTTGTTTCGTAATCTTTATGATCCTGAGCTTTACATTTACTCTTGAATTTGACTATATGCTTCTGGAACACAGATTATGCAAGCACAGGCAAAATGGTAATATCTAATGTAATACTCAGTATTGCTCCACTGCTAGGGCTCTGGGTTCTATATAAATAATAAAAATAAAATAATTTTATGTTTGGGTTCTGATATTTAAAAAGCCCATGGTATAATAAGCATAAGGTGAAACCACATAATAAGAAAAATAATAGTTAAAAGAAATGCCTCCCACAGGAAGTATAATTCAACAATTACTTTCGATTGGTACTATCACTAAATTAATTTTTACTCTACATAATAGCTTTGTTATGATATTTAATAAAGATTTCTGTGAACACTCAATTTTTAGTCTATTTATTTTAGTGTATATATACTATATGTACATGCACATATATGCACATTAGGTCAAAAAAGGAAATCTTCAGTTGAGTGCCTCCAGTTTTTAGTTTTCAAAACCTCTTCCAGCAGCTGACACGTCAAAATGCATTGATCTAAGCTATTAATCTTTTTTTTTTTTTTTTTGGGGGGGGGGGGGGGGAGATAAATATGTATAAACTTTTCACCTTTATTCCCCCTGAAATGAAATGAGGATATTTTTCACAGCCCTAGAGTTACAAAAAGTCATTATCAGAATCTACTACTAGAGGGGTAGTACCACACTTTTTGTTATTGGCACATGTGCACATACACACACCCACACAGACACAAAACTAACCTTGAAATGTTTAGTCTGCAAGTTATCTAACATTTGATATTTACATCCTTTTTAAAAAATATTTCATAAAAAATTAATGGGTTTCATTTGGTTTACTCTAGGGGAAAGAAGAGTTCACCCACAGAAACCAAAACACACAAAGTGCAAGTTTGTGAAATACCTGATAAGCCATATTTACACTTCAAGGTGCCAAATGCAGCATTCAAGAATCTACATTGCACAGAAACATACATACTGCAGCATCAAACATGGCCCACTATTTATCTGCTGGCAACTTTGTTGTTCAGATTGTCTTTGTTGGGCTTACTTGAGATTTTTTTCTTTAAAAAAACACCAATGAACCAAGCAAAAAACCACAGCCTTACAGAAATAAAGCTGTTATCTTTATTATTGTTATCTGAGCAGGTAGAAACTTGTATTTTCATAGAATCCAAGGATAAGAGGAAATCTATTCCCTGTTATGTGTTTGTATCTGTATTTGTGCACTCATAAATCATTGCAATATTTTCCAGATAAAATACTTGTATCATATCACTTTTGAAAGCTACAGCTTTCTTGTTTTACAAGCATTTACCCAACTGTGTCTGTCCGTCTCTAAGGATGTGCAAAATTGTATTGGATTGCACCGCTATGAAAATCATTTGGGAGTATCCAGCAACTTTAAAACTCTAATACATCTTCCACATTGAGATTGATATTTTAATTTTCTTGTGCAGGTAATAACGAAAGATTGATGGATTTTATTTTTAGTGTGTTTACTTTTATTATAAAGTATGTAATAAATGTCTTGCCGTTGGTTATAAGACCATAAAAGTCAATATTGTACAAACAATGCCAGAAAACTCTCAAGTGCAAAGGCAATCTGAAGTTAAAGTTAAGACTTTCTATTTCCTCATACTTGTTTTGCCTCAGATGTACTACACACTTTCCTAGATGAGCTGAGATCAGTAAGCAATATTTCTGGATTTTAGTTCTCTCTTCTTGAAACAGGAGAACAACAAGTGGACCATGACAGTCCAGGCCGAGGCTATAAAAAGCATTTGAGGATGTGCAAAATTTATAAATGGAAATTTGCCAGCTACCAGAGATCAAAAGTCATTAGTGATATTCTTAAAAATATCAAAATCATGCTTTTCCACTTCCTCTAAAGAGTTCAGTGTGTTCTATGGTCTGTCTTCCAGTTTGTCAGTATGGTCATCACAAGTGTGTGCCTTCTCATTCTAAGAAAGATTATGAAGACCTTTTGGCAATGAAGGAACTCCTCTTTTCTCAACTATCCTTCCACAGAGTTACTTCTAAACTGTCAACATAAAAAATATAATTGGAAGACTACCTCTAGTTCACCACCTCATGTATGGTAACAAATAAAACCAAGAAAATATCTTTTTTTAACCAGACTACTTCTGAGAATTAGCCAAAAGACCTACACTTAGCTCATAAAAATCAAATCCATCCTGTGCTTGAAAGCCCATAGGATATGAAGGTAAAACCGACAATACATCTGTGTGTTAAACAAGGTACTTATCAAACAGAAAGATAAGTACAAGAAACTGCCAAGACCTTATCTGGAGGCCTGCATACAAATCTGATTACCTGTGCTGAAATAAGAGTAATTCAATCTGAAGCAAATGCAGAGCAGGGCTACTAAAGTGATCAAGGGACTGGAGAGCTTTGAAGAGGATATTGGAAGATTTTTACAGCTTTAATCTGAGAAATGAAGATTAAAATGCAGTCACTATGAAGACATTGGAAGGCAAACACCAGGTCACAAGCTGAAGGCAAGCTGAAGGCAGAGTTGGGACAAAAATGAAAGTGCGTGAACGAATCACAATTACAAGCAGGTTGGAAACAAGCAACTTTCTAAGCAAAACGTGAAACTATGGGGCAGTTTCCATACAGTCATATGGAGAGAGGAGACTGGGGTAGTATAACTAGTCTGAAACTGACCTTAACTTACAAAAATAATAACTCCTTGTGTCTTAAGGAGTCTGATCAAGGAATGTAAGTTTCCTCATCTAGCTGACATAGCTGGAGACATAAGGTCTAAGAGACCCACTTGCACACCTCCTATCCTGTCAGCTTACCAACACACGGATGTTTGAGTCTGACATTTCTTTTCATTGAGACACTTAAAATTGATTTTGACAGAGAATGAGGAAGTTAACTCACTTCTGATTTTATGTGGATAAGCACACTTATTTCAAGATGGAAGACAGGAACGTACCAAGATACTATTATCGTGAAATAATTAAACAAAATATATTGCACAATCAAGATTTTTATATTCTTGTTACTATTAAAAAAGCAGTGCAGCATGAAAGATTTACATATCTTACCCAAATATACATACATTTTATAAATCTAGCAATCTGAAGCCTATTTCTTCCTAATACTTGCTTTTCCTGGAAACCCCTTGAAATAAGAGTCTGTCTGGCCATCTTGAGAATCATGTTAATAAGACAAGAGAACGAGCTTACACTTAATGACAGCAAGACAGCAGAAAACATATTACAACTGTACATATGAATTGTGAATAAAAACTGTTGGAGACAGATTTCACAAACAGATATTCTCTCTATTGCTCCCAACATTCTCTGCAATGATAGTTGCTATTAAATCAAATTGAATTTCAAACTATTAAGACCTACCATACTAGGTAAGGACAGTAATTTTAACAGAATAAGGCATAATCTTAGCCTTCTTTGAGTTAAAAAATTGTAATCATATTGTATACAAATATCCTAGATACACTCAAAATTATGTTTATTAAATATAATCAAAATGCTTTATGTTTCAGCAAAATATATTCAAGAAGAAAGATACTTTAACTCTGAATAGATAAAGCTCAATGCAAAGTACGCAACATATGTTTTATTTGATAATTACAAACTGTGGAACACCTTGTGTGTACCACTTTTCTGCTCTCAAGGCTAAGTACTTACAGCTCAGGGAAAACCTTATGGGACTGAGAGACAAGGAAGGAAGTAATGGCAGATTAAATTTGGAAAAAATCAGCTTCAGTAATAGATACACTACTGTTGATTTAGTAGGGATTTGTCTTCAGCTATCACCAGCTTCCCATCATATCTGCAGCTCTTTATTACTAAATAAGGCAATATTCTTTCAAAAACCACTTGCTTCCTTTTTTCTTTTTTCTTTTTTCTCTTTTCTTTTTCTCTTTTTTCTTTTCTTTTCTTTTCTTTTCTTTTCTTTTCTTTTCTTTTCTTTTCTTTTCTTTTCTTTTCTTTTCTTTTCTTTTCTTTTCTTTTCTTTTCTTTTCTTTTCTTTTCTTTTCTTTTCTTTTCTTTTTCCTTTTCTTTTCTTTTTCCTTTTCTTTTCCTTTTCTTTTCTCTTTTCTCTTTTCTCTTTTCTTTCTTTCTCCTTCCTTCCTTCCTTCCTTCCTTCCTTCCTTCCTTCCTTCCTTCCTTCCTTCCTTCCTTCCTTCCTTCCTTCCTTCCTTCCTTCCTTCCTTCCTTCCTTCCTTCCTTCCTTCTCAGTTTGTCCAGATTACAGAAAAGCCCCAAGAACAACTGCCCAGCACCAGGAGTTCTATCTGCTCTATCTGCTCTGATTCAGGCACTCCCCCACTTCCGCCACTATGGTTGCTTTTACCAAACCTGGACTGTGGGTTCTGACAAGTTTTCCACAACTCTTCTCTTGCCCTTAACGCTTTGATAAGTGGCACTCCATTGCCACCCAAGACTTCAAACTATCGTGTTTACAGACAAACATGAGACAAATTTTTAACAGGAGTTCAGTATGACATATAAACCTCTTGTCTACACTTGTAATTGAAAATAGAAGGAATTAGGGCTTGTGCTTAGGGTCTGAAGACCAGTGGCACTGTAACAATCATAGTCACGTAACTATTTCTTCTCATCTTTTACAGGTATGGTGTCTGGAAAAATGGTTCTGTCCTGTCGTATTCCCTGATCAATGCTAAGAATTGTCTTGGACACAGGTTAAACCCATGCCATGGTTAACAACCATGGATGACTGCATTGCAGTTCTCAAGCCCCTGCAGTCCTTGTCCTTCCAGTTTCCTACAGGAACAGTGAGGGGTTTTATATCTCTTCTAATTCAATACTTCATCTTGTTGCTGTTGTTAGAAATCCTTGTGGTAATAGAAATGCAGCAGTGCCTTTTCCAACTTTGTCCCCATTTGTTCTTAAAAATGGCATCAGAAAGTAATTTGAGTTATGAAGGCTTTTGCCTGGTTAGCATTTGCAGGTTCATACTTCAACAAGGGTGTCAGATAACTTACTCCCTGCTTTGGCAATATGGAAAAACAGAAGTGTAAGAGCAGGAGAAGAATCTACCATCTCAAAAGCTTTTGCTATAGGAGAATTATATATAGCTTGCTACCTGGGAGGTCCTCAGGTAACATGCATTTCAATGTCCAGTGTTTCATGGACCTAAATGAAACAGTATTTTGCACTCCACAGCTGTAGTCTGTGAAAGTTAATGTAGCTTTGATGAAAATATTGATTTTAATGTAAGTTTAGTGAGGTGAGAGTTTGTAAGCTTTCATGACTCAGATGACTCAGATTCCCAAATTAATTGTTTTCATATGTCAGTGTCTCATAACATGCAACACAGATTTTCTACTTAACCAGCCAAGGTGAGGCAGACAGAGTGCTCTTTAAAACAGCAAATTCTGTCACCAAACCTTTGTTTACAACACAACAATCTGAATTTCTGTTGCTTATTTTCAGTGCTAACTTGTGCTGTCCTCTTGGATCTTACAGTGGTTTACAAAACCAATCTACGAATAAGTGCAGAGAACTGATCTGGCTTTGAAAGTAAAAAAATCCCTCAAACACACGTGTAAATGCATGTTTGGCAGGATGTTTAAACTGGAGCAGTTTTAACATCCCAGCTTGACAGGAAAAAATATATTGATGATTGTGGAGCTGAGATGCTGGTTAGCTGCAGTGTGGGAGTAAGAATGAAGAGGAGCAAGAAGAAAACAAGTTCAGATGCCAAAATGAACCATATTATGAAACAATGATCTAAAGTTTCTTAATGACACCTCCTTTTTATAAGGTAAGTTCTTCACATGGTAGTTAGGACAAACACCTGGTAAAAGAATTCTTGCACAAATGGGACAAGGAGGAGAAACAAATAAAGAAAGAAGAGCAAAACCCTACATATGCAATTTGATATAATGTTATTTGTGTAAATAAGGAGAATTTAAGGGGCTAAATAAACTCAAGCTCGAATTGGGTTTTTTTCCTGAACTTTTTTTTTCTCAGTAAAATGCAGTGGCACCTTCAGAACTTCTAGAATCTCTGTCACGTAAGTACATATTTTAGCACACATTCTTTAGCTGACAAAATGTGGTATTTTTAGAAAAAGGATCTGTGGCTCATCATGCAAATCCATCCTTTTTTTTGTTGTTGGTTTTGTTTTGTTTTGGTTTGGTTTTTTTATTAGTTAGTTTTGACATGAAAAACCTTAAAAGCTCCTTCAAAAGCACCTAAGCTTGAATCATGCCAAGCTGATGTCCCTATATGTTCATTATGTGTGAGCACTCTGCTAAAAATCCTGCTGCACTGATGGGATAAGGAAGCAGGGGTCTAGAGAAAAAAAGTGACTTAAATCCACTGCAAACCTAAATTAAAACAGTGTTGTGCTTGTTAGAAATGTTTCCGTTCTATATTAAAAGCAAATAAGTCACAAAGTTGCATGATATCCTTTTAATCAAATATATGATTCAGAAAAAGGAAACAAAAATATTAAACACCAAATGTCAGAGCTTTTGACAATAAAAATTCCTGGGATCACTCTGGGGGAGCAAGATTATTATTTACACACAGCTATTATCTTATAGGTGCCATAGAAGCCAAGTAAATGTGTGCATGCATATGTGAGAGCAACAAGTTACTTGAAAAGACAGGTGAAAGCCTTTTATTACATTAACTTTGAGGCAACATAGAAATGATCCAGACAGAGAAGTACTTTCAAACCTGAGTTCGGGTGCGTCTCCATCATTCAAGGGAGCAGGGTGTGAAGAGTTTCAAACTCAACTTGTACTTTCACAAAATACAGTGAAGTATGTAGAAAATAGTTCAAGTCCTGAAAGCACTGCAGCCAAATAAGTGTAGCGCTTCACCTTAGCAAATAAACCAGCTTATCCTTTTCTATAACTACAAACCCATCCCCAGTGCTGTAAAGTGGTTGACAGCAGCCAGCCCGTACAGTTCAGCACCCTACTGCACACAACATGTAAACCTGGCCCTGGACTTGAGTTTCCAGGCAAGCTAACTGCTTGCACAGATCTCTCATTTAAAATGAGATCTCTCATTTTAAAATGTAGCCATACAGCTAAACATAGATAGTAGTTTTGTTCAAGTTCATGCTTTTACAAAAAAAAAGCTGAAAGAATAAGTAAAAACCACGATAAGAGGCATACTAATTCAATCTTCTGATGAAGACCTGTGGTTGTTCCCAGGAGAACAATGACACTGATTAGAGTGAAACCTACAAACATTGTTTACTAAGTAATAAAGGTGTAAGAAACTGGAGAGTGGCAAGACATGAGAGTGGACAGATTTCTCAAGACGTTTCCTCTGAAACATGTGGTGTAAAATTCCTTTGAAATTTCCAAGCACTTTGGTCCTCCAGCTTGAATTTGATTTGTTTTAGGATGCTTAATGAGCACAGACTTCCTATCCTGTAGTACGAATCACAAGTTTCCTTCTCTTTCCTAAAACTTACCCTCAAAATCATTTTGCACAACTGGCATTTCAGAGTCCACCCAAACAATATCCCCCACCCCAGTGAATTCTGTATTAGCCCAATTTATTAATACGTTCAGTACTAGTCGAACCAAACTTACTCTGTAGAGGACTAACTCTAAGGACCATTTTGATCTGGAGATGACACTAGATTCTCATCTAGCTCTTCTTATGAGATTTTGGCTATAACTGACACTTGCAGACAGACGCTATTACAATTTCCATGTGTTCTGCATCTCTGTAATTCTTTTGGGACTCCAACACCACTAATGTGGTAAAAACATAAACCAAAACAAAATAGAAACCCATGAATTCTTTGTAATGTTTTTATGTAATATGACATTCTGTCCACTTTGGTTGTGGTTCTCTATTTTAACCCTAAGCTCAAAACAGCATACGGAACACCAGAAGGTATTTTCATCCTCCTCAGTTTTATCACAGTCTTGACAGCCAAATTAGTATTGTGGCTATTTGAACAATGAAGCCATCTGTGAGGCTGATGCCATATCAAAGGAAAAGTTTACTTTACTACAATAGTTGTTCAATGTGCAGCTAAGGGAGATTGTCTGCTATTATTTGTCTAAAAGATTATTTACTGGAAGCAATGGAAGAGAGTTTAATACTGAAATTGTCCCAGAATTCACTAACTCAATATTTGTTTCCATAGTACAAGTGTGCAAGTGGATAAGGGTGATCTCCAAATCTGAAAAAAAACAAGTCTCTTCTACTCAAAACCCCAGAAGACTGTGTGTTTCACTGGACACCATGCTTCACTTCCAGAAACTCCACGTACATATGAGTCATTAGATCAGGATAAGGAGACATGCCGACTACACTATACATTATAACTAAATGGATCTGAGGCCAGCTGGCACATTATTATACACTTTTTGAGCCTGCAAAACAGGATGGCTGCATCCAGATTGCCTGTTTGGAACAGTCACCAGACTGTACCAGCTTCTGAGTCATTCCCAAGAATCATTCAGGAAAGTGCTACTTAGTCCAAACAAAACTCATGCTGCGATATATCTAACAGTAGTATAGATGGCTGTTAGTGCCCCTGCCCACGTCCTGACAGGGGTTAACATCCTGGTGTAGATAAAGATGCGGGGACGGTATTGATTGCTCACTCATCCCAGACAAGGAAGAGAAAGAGCATCAGCAGTTACCATGTAAGCTGGACACTAAACTTTTGGATGGCTATGTGATCACTGTCCTATCCCTTTGCTGTCCCTCAGAGAGCAGTTCATGCCTGTTTGTTTTTAAATAATTCTATGATATACTCCACAGTAAATAGAAGCACTAAGAAGATCAGCTTTCCCTTTACAATGATTATTTCAGGGGAGAAATCATGAAGTTATCTCTGCTGGCACCTCTGACGGAATGGGACAACCTTCTTATATATAACCAAGGAGTTTTTGGGGTTTGTTTTCAACATATATCTATCCCCATCTGCTTGGATATGCAAACAAAAGACAACTAAAAATCACTTAAAAGTACAACCCCACAGGATAAGAAAGAATGAAGCAAGGATAAAATCTGCACTGTACTGATAGCAAGGATCGCATCTACACAAATTCAAAAGACTTAAATAGATCAAATAGGCTTTTTCCCCCAAGGCTTTCAGACAACTCTGTTGCCTGGAGATTTTAGCCTGTTGAATGTATGAATGTCTTGTATGGGTTTCTGAAGTTTGAAAGGTGCCAGTTCTCACTACACTGTCCCTCTAAAGTGCAGCCTGGCATATCAATTTGCTTCACATAAATCCTGGGAGAGAAAGTGATTTTATGTATCTGTCTGTTAATACTAACCTATTAAATTTTCTCCCCAAAAAGCAGTTCTATAATCTGCCAGCTGTTAAATGACAGAGAAGTGAAAGCTTTATGTTCGTTCAGTAATCACAACAGCTCTTTTTCGCTAAACCAGTTTTCCATTTATAAAGAACCTGTCAAGGTGAGGGGTAACATCTGAAGAGACAAACACGCTCTGCCTTCATCTTCACCCATATTTTTAATGTGGTTCCAAGGCTGGCTGTGAACTACCTCCCAATGATATAAGAAGTCTTTATGAAACCAACAAAATACTTGAAATTATTAAGTGCCACTTCAGTATCTCCAATATGTGGCATTTACAGGTATTAGAGATCTTTATGGATTGTGACAGATGGAAAATTAAGTTTAGAGTTTGTTGGAAGTTATTTTAGATGCCGAATGCTGAAGCAATAAAGGTGTACTAATAATGCTGGAAGAACTGCTACACATTGAATCTCTCCTCAAAATATTTTCACTAACAGCTAAAAAAATAGTTTATCATCAAATGCATTTTGCAAAAGCTATCCTATAAAACATAAGCAGAGTGGTAGACAGTTTAAAAATTGTATCTGACACAAATAGAAAACAGCACAGATATTTTTCTTGGTCTTATGTGACACACCAAAATTTGAAGAAAAATTCCAGAATTTCAGCGTCAGATGCGCAATGATCTTTTTGGCAAAATTAAAAGCATGGAATGGTTTCTTTGAAAATAAAGCCTTTTGAGTCTTTGCATCTCTCACTTAGTAAACGTTTTCTCAAAACAGTGAGGTGTAGCCACTGCATCTATTAGGATGAGATTTAAAAATCTCATGGATTGGTTTGTCTTTTATTTGAAGCAAGTCAGTCACAATCCAGTGGCACTCTTCTATTCCTGCTTATCTTTAATCATAAGTGTTTATTCAAAGAATTCACAGTCAGAAATTCAGATTATATACAGAGCAAATGCCTAAATCCAGCAAATACAAATTGTAAGGCAATAAAATTATTAGAAAAAAAAATTGTTAGAAATCAGGGGGCATTTTTCTTCCAGTATTTTGATTTATCAAAACTCTGCTATCTCTGATGATCTTTAACAATACCGTACAACAAAGGTCTCCTTATGAAAGATACAGACTCCTACTGAGCAAAGTATTTCTGACATTCTCAGGTGCAAAGGGAATACAACCGGACAGAAGAGCTGGTCATAAAAGTTGCACTAGAATCAATGTACTTCAGGGTGGAGTTGTGCAGTCAAAGTATTTTCTTGCAACTGATCCCCACACACCCCCAAATAAAGGTGATTTAACACTACTGAGAATTAAAGTTTCTGTTGTAAGGGTGTTTGGGCATTTACAATGAAGAATTTTATTCAAAACCTCTTCAGAGGAGCAAAATTCAGATATGGGCATGGACTGCAATCCGTCCTATCAGCAAAATGCCCAACAAGTGACTTGTTTCAGGTTTCAGTCTAGGGGCTCTGAGAGCATCCCCTCCCCTGGGGTCTCGCTGCTGGGGCTCTGGGTCTGAGCTGAGGGCTGCCCCCTTCCCTTGGGGACTTGGGCAGAATGCTCCCACACCGCGTGTGGGCTGACATCCCAGCCTGGCCCTGGCTGCCACCCCCAGGCCTGTCCTGCTCCCCCGGGCCCTTCCTGGCAAGGTCCCTGCCCCTGCTGGCCCTGTGCCACAGACAGCCCTTTCTGCTCCTTCACAGCCACAGTAAAAGTCTCAGGAATAAATTAAATCTACTCGATTTAGTTTCTAGAAGTTGAGAATGCCAGTTCTATTTCAAGACAATGCAGGTTGCTTCTTACAGCCAGGGTGGTGGTTTTCATGTAACACCAGGATAATGTCAGCAATTCAATCTATGACTTTCACACCTGAACAACTCTGAAGACACAAGTTATGAGACACAAATCCAGAGAAAATCTTTGGTTTACAGAGCTTAAAGTATCGCTGTATGCAGCTCACGTGCACCCAGACAATGGCCGTAGCTGTGGGGAAGGAAAAAAAAATAAAATCCACACTTCTAGTCACTGTTTGTAACTTCTAACATTTCCCATTTCATCCATTAGATCATAACAGAAAGTATTTGGTATTTTTCCACATACCAAAGTGTGAAAAGCATCATTTTAGAATTAAGGAGACAGGGCATCCAGGAACAAGTAGCATTTGATCAGCTGGTATAAACGGAAAGTATAAGGCTTGCTCAGCAAGATCCTGACCTGCAAAAGGGCTTCTTATCCCAAAATTATGCATCTTCTCAACTCTGACTTAGTTTAATGAGAAAATGTCATTTCTGTCCACAAATTTTGCCTGGTTTAGATTTGTTGACCACCACAAGTACAATAACGCTGCCACCATAACACATTTGGTATTGACATAAGTAGGCAACATGCAAGGGTATATTTACCTACTTCTTACACACACGCGCGCGCGCACACACACACACACTTGTTTTGGGAGCATGGCACTCAACGTAGAATCAAGTCAGTATGTTAAGCTGAATGAGAAAAAATTATTCATAACACAACGGTGACAATTCTGACAAAATTATCAAAGGGAACCTGGAATGAGATGTTATTAGACCATTTCAGAAAAACACATATACCTCATGTCAATCCGAAATCACGTATCAATCAGAATGGCATGAAGTGGGGTAATGGCTGTTTATTAAACTGTAGAAATAATGAAAAAGTACATTAATGTTAAATGAAATGGTTAGCCTGTAAGTAATACTTTGACATGAAGATTTCTTAACATCAATAATAATTGGCTTTTATTTCCCCCTCTAATCCCACCATGGTTTTGAGATGCCTTTGAGTATTTGTCTGTCAGTTTACTAACTGCAGAGGATGTGGGAAAACAGAAGATTTGACTTATTTTCTGCAGTGAATAACATGAAACAGAACCAACTTCTACTATGTCATGGGCTAAGATTCATTTTGTAAAAATCAAATATTTTTGCAATTGTCAAACAGAAGGACTGTTACTCCCAAGCACAACAGTGAATGAATAATAGAGAAAGTAATAGCCACCTGAGTAGCTGTAAGGAAGAGCTCAGAAGAACTCAGATGGCTTTTACATGTGAATCAGGACCTCTTTTTCTTTTAAATCCAAATAACCAATGGACAGATTCATTGTGTGCAGGTCCCATTACAAGCTGAGCATATGCATACACTACAGTGAGAAAAAAAAAATCTTTGGCTTTCTCCTTTTAAATATAAGCTGTGTAGGATCTTCAGGGGCTGACTTTTCTCAAAATAGAAACTTGGTAGATCACATTTACTCTCTATAAAATGTAGAATTGTTAACTTAGCTCTTCTTGTGTTTTACATGTTATTAAGTAACCTAGGAAACTCAGGGTTCTTCTAGCACTACGCAAAATAACCTTACTGTTTTAAAATATACTGTAAAGTTTAAAATGCATTTGATGGCTTAAGCATTCATAGGAACTTGGTGTTGTAGATCACAGGAGGAAAGCTCATTTACCCATCAGTTTTACAGCTCCAAGCAAGGCAGCGCTGCATAAAAGATACTTTGTCATTCCCTTGCCCTTCATACCAGGCTGATTTTCCTGCTGTTGGGGGACAAAGACATACGAGCTTTCTCAGTGTACAAGGCCACAGACAATTTTACATAGATGGAAGATGTGGACAGTTTCCTGCCTTACTTAGTGAACACTGTTTACAAGTTTTAATTGTAGAATGTCACTTTGGTAATTACACCCAGTCTGTGAAATACCTGTTTAGTTTATGTTGTGCTAGTGATTTTTTTTTTTTCATATTTGCTTTTTAAGTCAGACAACTCATTGCTTCCAAGACCTCTTATTTTCATTTAACTAAACAAGTAATCATACAGACAAAAAATAGAAGTGAAGTAAAAATCCTCAAAAGACTTATGACAGTCCCCCTAAGGAAAATTATTTAATTTTAGCACAAATCTGAAGGGGTTTTGGAAGGTCCCTTTTAAAGTTTAGTGCTGAAATTTAATAACCCTGAAGCATTTTGTTATACACTATATTTTATTAGAATTCAGGTAGAATAAGCCAAAGTGTCAAAGCTACAAGAGGTCTCACCCACAGCCACATGTTCATAAAGTTTGGGGCTGGTATTACCAGCTGCATGACCCTCCAGTTAGGGAGCCCGGAGTTACAGCATTTTTCATAGTAAAGTTTTTTTCCCCCATTTGTCTGCCTGGTCTAGACAAAGCACTGTGGAGTCAGCAGACCACTGGCTTATAGTGCTAGGGATGCAGAAGAAGCAATTAGTGGAAAGGCATTACTTGTGGTAGCCAGTCATTAGATCAGTTTAGCTAAAAACTTCAAATCCACTTACGTCCCAGTTTCATGGCTCCAAGCAATACTACCCTGCTTATGAGATCTCTTAGATTCCCCTTGCTTTTTCATTTGCCTTTCCTTTACTTTGTCTATACTTTGCCTACTAATTTTCTAAATTCCTCAGCACAAAGATGGCTTCTTCTTACTGCTGTTCATTGCACCATGTGAACAAAGTATTGTGAAGTTCCCTGCACGTAAAATTGTTTTTTGGGGGAAAATAGTACTATCACGTACAAATGGGTTACTGACATCATTGATCAACAAGAGGGAAGAAAATTCAACAGCAGTAAAGGACACCACAACAGCAGTGGCAAGAGATGATCTAACATTACTCCGTGATCTACTTGGAAGGAAGGAAGGAAGGAAGGAAGGAAGGAAGGAAGGAAGGAAGGAAGGAAGGAAGGAAGGAAAGAGAAAAGGGAGGAAGATCTTGCAGATCTTGTGAGGAGCTTTTGTCAGGAAATTACAGGTTCATTTTATATACCACTTTAACTCTTCCAAAAATGGGGAAAAAATATCAATAGGATTACAATAAGTAATTAGGAGACTTGTATAGATTTTAGATCAAGTGCAGCAGGTGACCTTAAAATTTCCTGTAAATAAAGTACCAAGTGTCATGTAGTTACCCTATTTAAACACGACAACTTGTATAGTAAAATATAACTCCCAGAAATTGAGAGACATCTTGTAAGAGGCATAAAGCACTGCCATTTTACCCAGTTGTTAATCATCCTTTTAGTTAAAATGTATATATAACTTTGTATTTGGATCTTTTAGTTATATTTTCCAGCCACTGTTTCTTGTTAAGGTTCTGCTAGCATAAAAATTCTATTTTTCTCCTCTGTGAAGGTGTATGTACTTTCTAATCAAATCTTTCCATCAGCTGCAACTGCAGTTGATGGGAAAGGATTGACAAATGATTTTTCCCCAAGCTCAATTCAGTAATAAAATACTATTTCTCACTTTCAATTTTTGGTGTCATTTTCTTTCCTCTTTCCCATTCCCAGGTTTCGTCTTCTTCAAAAATTTAAAAAAGAGCAAGGGGGAGCTTCGGCATTTTTTCTCTCATTGGGAATTCACATACTGTGCATCAAAATATGCTCAAATTATTTACTTAAGATAGGCTTTAGCTCAGATAGATGCAAGCATCAAAGGCGGAGGAAGATTGGAAGAAAATTGTCAGATAATTCTTATAATTGCAAATTCATACTCAAGTAAATAGACATCTTTTCAGTTGAGAATTTTTAAGATTTTGCATTTTTTCTGTATGAATAAGAAGTTACACAACTGTAACTGCCATTCAGAAGAACAACCCCTGCAGTTCATGGGGAATATAGACTGCAGCTGCTGAATTTGCAGGCAAAAATCTTACAGTGCTTTAAAATGGGGCTGGTCGTTGGTTTTCCTGGAATGCAGAAAGGAGCACAGTGCAGCCTGCAATATAGTATAGCTAACAAAGGACGTGAAAAACCAACTATGGATGGAACATGCAATTCTCAAGAAAGCTGGTAACGATAAGTATAAATGAAGTGTAAGCTCATTGTTATTCTCAAGGAAAGATGCTGGAGGTCTTTAAAGTCAGACAATAAATCAGTTAGGGATTCTGTCACAGTGGACTAGAGTCCCTTTAGAGATGTATGCTGCCTGAAGACTGATAGACATAATGTGACTATTTTCTACCTTCATAAATGGTCTGGATACATGAAGTTCAGCAGCAATCATTCTGTATTCCCCCTAAGCACGTGTGGTGCAAAGCATTGGTTCCATTGTTTCTCAATCCTAAATGCACCAAAACATTCTGAGGACATCCATTTGCAATTAAATTCCTTGTTCCCAATACCTCTGGGGATTTGGAAAGGCAGTAATTTATCCATATCAGGAAGGACAACATTCCTCCAGGCTGTCTATGATACAACTACTCTGTATCTTTATTACTTTGGAGAGCATTTTTAATGCTAATACTATTGTTATTATTAAAGGAAAGCAACCAAACATTCTTCAAAATAGTTCTTTTAGAAAGCGTCACTAAATCCAAGTGAAATTGATGGAAAAGAAAAAACACATACTCCTATGCTATAGAGAGTAAGTGTGATACAAAATCTAACTGGGTACCAGAATAACCTTGCATTGTGCATTTCGTTATTGTAAGTATTATATATTATAAATAAATGTACTATGTAAATTATATTATATCTTATAGTATCATTTCTATATATCATCAGAAAGCTATTTTCCTTTGCTAAGTGATACCAAGATCAGACAGAATGAGAACGAGGACCAGCAAAAATTCAGAACACTTTACAAGACATGGTTGGGAGCAAGAAATATGTCCCAGCAAGGACTCTCTCCTCTGCACTTACCATTTTGCATTTAAGGTTGAAATTACTCCATGTTCTTTCAAAGACTTTACACCATGTTTTCTTAAATATTTTGCTGTTGGTATATAAATACCAAAGAGTGAAATCTTAATACAAAGGCAAATATCCCACTGACTTCAACAGGGAGAAGGATTTAATTCAGGGTATTTCACTCTGCAACAGAATTACTTGACAGTTCTACCATCTACAGAGAAGTTCCCTTTGCATACTAACAGAACGTCCAATTAAGCTATGAAAACCAAAAAGTTTCAATGTAGTTCTTGTAATCTAAAAGAGATGATTAGACTTCTGAGGCATGCAGAGATACAAATGAGCGAAAGAAAAGGATGTTAACAAGGCCAACATTATACAGATAAAGCACAAGCCACATATCTAGCGAGGATTTGATCTAACTCCTCAGCAGATTATAATTACGGTAAAAAAGCCATACGTGTTGCCGATTTTAAAAGTTGAAGTATTGTACGCTTTAAAGTAAAATAAGAACCTACTGCAGAAAGAAAAAGAAGTCATTAAGGAGAACCCCACACACATACTTCCATTTCAAAATAATTTCAAAATATGTCAACTAAAGACACAATTAGGATAAAAATAACAGTTTGTGCATAATTTTTTACTCAAGCCATGGTACCAATGAAAAGAATGGGAACTTGAGGTGCGTACTGGTTTTGGCTGGTATAGAGATAAATTTGTCCATGGCAGCTCCCATGGTGCTGTGGTTTGGATTTGTGACCAAGACAGTGTTGATGATAGTACAGGGATGGTTTAGCTATTGCTGAGCAGTGCTTGTACACAGTCAAGGGCTTCATTGTTCCTCACACCACCCCACCAGTGAGTAGTAGGCTGGGGGTGCACAAGGAGTTGGGAGGGGACACAGCTGGGACAGCTGACTCCAACTGACCAAAGGGATATTCCATACCATATGGCATCGTGCTCAGCAATAAAAACTGGAGGCAGGTGGAGAAACACAAACACAACTTGGCATTCATCTTCCCAAGTAACCATTACAAGTGATGGAACCCTGGAACATCTTTCCTGGAGATGGCTGAACACCTACCTGCCAATGGGAAGTGGTGAATGAATTCCTTGCTTTGCTTTGCTTGTGCAAAGCAGCTTTTGCTTCACCTATTAAACTATTCTTATCTCAACCCACAAGCTGTCTCACTTTTCCCCTTCTGTTTGTCTCCCTCATCCCACTGTTGCAAGTGGCAGTGTGGGGCTCAGATCGTGGCTGGGGCTAACCCACAACAAAGTGTCATGTATGAAGTTTGCTCTATTTACTTTCTCAATCAGAAAAATGGAGCTAGCCCAAGCCTAGATACTTTTTTTTTCTTTTTTTTTTTTCCTTTGTTTTTTGGCCAATAAAATTTCCATGACAGAATAAAACAAAGTAGATTTCTTGTCATGCCATTTCTAATCAGCACATGGTATTGCCTTGCTTTTGATCCCTGTGAGCATCACCTTAAACCTCCCTAACTAACTTGACTGCATTGCAATTAACCTAGAAACAAACAAATACTAAAGGATATCTCTCACTAAGGAAGAATTAACAAAACTGAAGCCAGGCCTAGAGTAATTGCACAGAAACAGCAGGCTATGTTCAAAACTAAAGAGAAGTCTATGTGGAATTACATATGCTTTTGGAAAGGGCAATCAGATTCTGCAAGGTGTCTATCTATATTACTTCCTTTAGGGATTACTAGAAGGCTAGTTGCAACAACAGTTATAGGTATAATTAAACAATTTTTACTAAATAACTAAGAGCCTTTCACAGTTCAAGTCTTACAGAGGATTTGAGAAAAGTCTTTTATACCTGTATATGCATCTTTTTCCCCCAACACTAGCAGCAGGAAATGCATAAAGAATGAATGACCACTGCTTAGGCTTGATTTTATTAAATATTTCATTT
This sequence comes from Balearica regulorum gibbericeps, assembly GCF_011004875.1. NCBI lineage: Eukaryota > Metazoa > Chordata > Aves > Gruiformes > Gruidae > Balearica > Balearica regulorum. The sequence goes on from NC_046186.1 coordinate 24,898,477, forward strand.
TAGTGACCTACTTTTCTTTATATTAAAATCTCCTACATAGCAATTTCCTTTAGTTCATGGTATATTTATACAGAGAAGTCTTGAATATTCTGGTTTTATAATACGTTCATATGTAAACTGTATGAACATGCAACAAGAAAAAGGTACGTTGGGCTTCTTATTTCTGTTGTTCACACTGAACCTTGCTGAAATGGAGCTGTAGAGATAGACCGGAGGTTCTCCTGCAAAATTTTTTCTTATAACAAACATTTAACAAAAACAGGACTAGTTTGCATGGGAATACTTCTTGTTTGATGGCACAGTCTTACATCAGATACAGGTGTTACTACTACTCTACTTTGTCATGAGAAAGAACGCTGCTTGGCTTGAGCACTGTACCTTCCCAGCTGTTTTGGAATAGGATTAAGACAGTACTGCAAAACATCAGGAAAAGAAAAATACCTTGTCAAATACCTTATTTTGTAAAGATAAAATTCACTACTTACTCCTATGATTGATTTTAAAGTCCTATTAAAACTATTAAAGTCATATTTCCATATATGCACAAAACTGCCCCATCTAAGTGGCATTGCATCTTTCTCTTTTACTTGCCTCACCTGATGCAGAAACCAGGCATTCCTATATTTATGCCCTTGGAGGGGACAATAAGAACGCTTTAACAATGTCATAGTGCAACTGGGCTCCAAACAAAATGTGTATTTTATTGTATTTTTTAATAAAAGATTTGCCTTTGAAACTTAGATAAAGAAATTCTAAAACTATAGAATTTCACATATCAAGAGAAAGACTCTTCCAGGAAGTTAAATCCCCTAATTTCAAGCCCCTCTTGAGTTGGAGTGAATTCAATTTTACTGCCTTACTTATTCATTTAGCCTTTATCAGGATAAAGATAATTGCAGCTCTTCGTGCCAAATCACTGTCACATGGCAGAAACGAACACAGAAGTAATACATGAAGAAAAGAGAGGACACCAGAAGCATGGCTCTAAAACATATCTACTTGTGCAGGCTCCCCTTTGCTTTTTGTTTGGTTTTAAACGAATTTTTAGAGGCAGTACTGACTCAGCCTGAGACACAGCAGAGATCACTAACAGCTAATTGAGAAAAACAGTCTGAAGAGCTTCAGACACATACAGCAAGGAGTGAATTGCAATAAATACTATTTTCTTTAAGGTAGCAGAGAAGCATATGTGAAGTCACTTCCATTTGAAAGAAAAAGAGCAGGTCTTGATCACATTTTAGAAAGAAAGCTTTTCTTCATTAGGGAGAAGATTCTGCATCCCAGCTGAACCTGGGTGTCTCAATCCCCTTTAGGAGCAGGTACATGCATGCTGTATTTTCACAGGGCTTTCTGGGAGTTATTGTAGCTATGTGACTTAAATCTCATGCTGAGGTGTTTACCTTTCCTCATGCTCTGTCTGGGTTCAGGATCCAAAAATCTTTCACAACATGAAACCTAATTTTTTAGGTTTCCTTCAGAGGATCTAGCCCTAACTGTATGCTGGCTCAAAAGCAAGCCCATCTCAGGCAAGTGTTTTTGGAGAAGCTTCACAACATCTCCACAGACTGATGCTGTCCCTTCATCTCGGGGCACCTCCTCTTGTCACTGCTACTGCACCCCCATAGTCCTGAATGGCACCTGACTGCTCATCACCAAGCGACTCATTTCACATTGCAAATGACTCAAACTCAAGAGTCAGTACTATTTTCCTACGTGTTTCTCATCAGAAACATCCTTCCTTAGGAATTTATTTTGATTTGTCTGTGGTTAGGGTTCCGCCTCCGCTTTTTTTTTTTTTTTTTAACATGGAAACTAATTTAGGTAAGATATTGATATAGGTAAAATATAGGGAAATTCAGAAGTTTAATTTTACAGCTGCATACTCAGATCTTGTCTCACATGTGTGCGAGCCTCTCCTGAGTCTCGTTTGAAACCAGTTTAATCTTGAATTTTATTTCTGTAGCCTGTTCTTCACAGCCAGGAGACTGGATCTCTACAAATCCAATTAGAGAGCCAGCGTGTTCGTTTACAGCAAGAGGTCCAAATTAGCACATAGCTTCTCCTTTAAAAGTTCTATATCAATAGCATTGAATATTGATAAAATTTAAGCATCTCACTTAATGAAGCACCAGTGTATTTTATTATTGCAGTTTATACTTTTGAGAGCAAAAGCTCCTTCTCTTGATCTTATATTCACAAACTTCCAATTGCATGTTACAGAGGGAATAGCAGCAGCAAAGATGTTTTCTTTATTTCTTCCCTCAATATGAGGCCCATACAAGAGCATTATACTTTCTTCTGTACCCACTGTTGAGGTTTGACATTGGTAATTTAATGTGCTAACCCCGCCAAAGCTGGCTCAGATTGTTTCTGTCACAACATGTTTAAAGAGCTCCATGGTCAATCCCGCGCTGATATGAGAACTGTCAGTCATGCAGTGGCATTCTTTGCTGAACAGATGACTGACACCGAGAAGTTCAACTGCCGAAAGTGTCAACTCTTCAGGAGGCTATGACGTTATCTTGGCTGGCATACAGATTATTTTAATGTTTATATTTTCAACATTCAGCCCTATTTTCATTTTATTACAGAGTAACACCAAAGTTTGGACCTTTAAAAAAAACAAAAACACAACAAACAACCTTGTAAAAGCTTACAGTATCTCTGAGTGCTCTTAAGAACAAGATTGTCCATTTAAGATTCAGCGCAGTTTTAATTTCATGATTGTTACAAACAGTGGAAATTTTTAATCACTCAAAAATGAAATCTGTTCCCTGGTTCCAAGTTGGACTCTATGGCTTTCATCAAATAGTAAATAAAATAGGTATTTTCTAACCTTCCCATTTTCAGACAGCTGTTTTAACCAGAATGACTCTGAACATTTTTTTCCTTCCTCTTTTACAATACAAAAAACATAATAGTGTTAAAGGATGTTATAAATTGCTACTGCCTTGTGTTGGGTTTGCGTGGCAAGGTTTTGGTAGTGGGGGGGCTACAGGGGTGGCTTCTGTGAGAAGCTGCTAGAAGCTTCCCCTGTGTCTGACAGAGCCAATGCCAGCCGGCTCCAAGACGGACCCGCCGCTGGCCAAGGTCAAGCCAATCAGCACCTCTGGGATAATATATTTAAGAAGGAAAAAAAAAAAAGCTAGAGAGAGAGCTTTTACAGCCAGAGAGAGGAGTGAGAAGATGTAAGAAACTCTGCAGACACCAAGGTCAGTGCAGAAGGAGGGGCAGGAGGTGCTCCAGGCGCCGGAGCAAGATTCCCCTGCAGCCCGTGGTGAAGACCATGGTGAAGCAGGCTGTCCCCCTGCAGCCCATGGAGGGAGGATGAGGGGGTGTAGAGATTCCACCTGCAGCCTGTGGAGGACCCCACGCCGGAGCAGGTGCAGGCACCTGAAGGAAGCTGTGGCCCCATGGGAAGCCCACGCTGGAGCAAGCTCCTGGCAGGACCTGTGGACCCGTGGAGAGAGGAGCCCACGCCAGAGCAGGTTTGCTGGCAGGACTTGTGACCCCGTGGGGGACCCACACTCGAGCAGTTTGCTCCTGAAGGTCTGCACCCTGTGGGAGAGACCCACACTAGAGCAGTCCGTGAAGGACTGTAGCCCGTGGGAAGGACTCACGCTGGAGAAGTTCATGAAGGACTGTCTCCTGTGAGAGGGACCCCATGCTGGAGCAGGGGAACGATGAGAGGAGTCCTCCCCCTGAGGATGAAGAAGCGGCAGAAACAACGTGTGATGAACTGACCATAACCCCCATTCCCTGTCCCCCTGTGCCGCTGGGGGGGTGGAGGTTGAGCGGGAGGAGGTTGAGGCCGGGAGTGAAGTTGAGCCCGGGAAGATGGGAGGGGTGGGGGGAGGTGTTTTAAGAGTTGATTAAATTTCTCATTGCTCTACTCTGTTTTGCTTGATAATAAATCAGATGAATTCCCTCTCTAAGTTCAGTCTGTTTTGCCCATGATGATAATTAGTGAGTGATCTCTCTCTGTCCTTATCTTCACCCACAAGCTTTTCGTTACACCTTTTCTCCCCTGTCTAGTGAACGAGGGGAGTGACAGAGCGGCTCTGGTGGGCACCTGGCCTCCAGCCAGGGTCAACCCACCACAGTGTTGTAGACCAACTATGTCTGTCTGATCTTTTAAAGTCTAATCTCTTTCACTCAAGTTAAGAAGAAAGTTATTCCTGATTCATGCTTCACTGCTTCTTTAAAATATTATTTTAAATATTATCTTAGTGAAAAAAGGGTCAAATAGTCACCTCTTTACCAAGCACGCATTGAAAAATGTCTCCCTTTTCCCTCCAGTACTGCCATTTTTTTGCTATTTCATATTAAGTTTTGAAATTGTGGAAATGGCTACATCTATAGTCTGACCTATGTCATGGCTGTTCTAAGAAGGCTACCTTGCGATGACTGGACTGCTATTACAACTTCCTCTGCAAGAACTGAGAAAACCTTCACTGAATCCAACAGTAAGATATTTGAATGCATAAACCACAATAGTTTGAAATCTTTTGATGTAATCATTAAAACATTTGTAAACCCACTGGGACCAAGTGGGTTTGATATTGATATTCTTTTGATTATAATAATTACTTTAACGGCAAAATAACATGTATTTTCATACCTACACTTTGGTCACATTTCAAGCATCTCTTGTTTTCATTGCTGTTGTGTTGCAATCCCTTGCTCATTGTGTTGGTTTTGTGTGGCAAGGTTTTGGTAGTGGGGGGGCTACAGGGGTGGCTTCTGTGAGAAGCTGCTAGAAGCTTCCCCTGTGTCTGACAGAGCCAATGCCAGCCGGCTCCAAGAGGGACCCGCTGCTGGCCAAGGCCAAGCCAATCAGCGCCTCTGGGATAACGTATTTAAGAAGGAGAAAAACAGTTAGAGAGCGCTTTTTGCAGCCGGAGAGAGGAGTGAGAAGATGTAAGAAACTCTGCAGACACCAAGGTCAGTGCAGAAGGAGGGTCAGGAGGTGCTCCAGGCGCTGGAGCAGAGATCCCCCTGCAGCCCGTGGTGAAGACCATGGTGAAGCAGGCTGTCCCCCTGCAGCCCATGGAGGAAGGATGAGGGGGTGTAGAGATTCCACCTGCAGCCTGTGGAGGACCCCACACTGGAGCAGGTGGAGGCACCTGAAGGAGGTTGTGACCCCGTGGGAAGCCCGTGCTGGAGCAAGCTCCTGGCAGACCTGTGGATCTGTGGAGAGAGGAGCCCACGTCAGAGCAGGTTGCTGACAGGACTTGTGACCCCGTGGGGGACCCATGCTGGAGCAGTCTGCTCCTGAAGGTCTGCACCCCTGTGGAGGAGACTCACGTTGGAGAAGGTCGTGACGGACTGTCTCCTGTGAGAGGGACCCCACGCTGGAGCGGGGGAACGATGAGTCCTCCCCCTGAGGATGAAGAAGCGGCAGAAACACCATGTGATGAACTGACCGTAACCCCCACTCCCCGTCCCCCTGTGCCACTGGGGGGGGTGGAGGTTGAAGCCGGGAGCGAAGTTGAGCGTGGGAAGATGGGAGGGGTGGGAGGAGGTGTTTTTAAGATTTGGTTTTATTCTCATTCCTCTACTCTATTTTGCTTAGTAATAAATAAGATGAATTCCCTCCCTAAGTTCGGTCTGTTTTGCTCATGATGATAATTAGAGAATGATCTCTCCCTGTCCTTATCTCGACCCGTAAGTTTTTTTTTTTTCATTGTACCTTTTCTCCCCTGTCTAATGAAAGAGGGGAGTGATAGAGTGGCTCTGGTGGGCACCTGGCCCTCAGCCAGGGTCAACCCACCACACTCATATATTGGATAAATTTGGGAAGACTCCAATATTTCAAAACACAAGATAGATATTAGTTGTTCTATAAAAGAGGACAGGGAATTCAGGGTTATTTATTCATATCCATTAAACAGTGTTTTCTTTAGCACAAAGAAACATTGCATGGTTTCCATTTCCAAATAGCTTTGGCTTGTCTTTATACAGAAAATATATGATAAGGTCACTGCGTTTAAACTACTTTGGCATTAAAACTTGGACAGAAATCTAGGTGGCCTGCTTTTCAGGGCCAAAGTATTTAGGTGGTTCCCAAGAACATCCCATAGCCAGTTATAAAGGACTCTTTTAAAGGGCTGTGGTACCTATGTTCTGCAGAGAGTTCTCCTGTGACCCTAATTTAAGCAGAAAGTACCTGTGCACGTCCCATGGAGTAGTCTAAAGAGCCCAATGTGTTCAGACTGTCAACTAACGTGTACTGCTGTTATCCTGGTGGATTAGGTCCTGCCCACTTTATACTTCACAGTCTAGATCCCTCATTCAGAGAAAACCTGATCTGCTGGCCTCTTTCAACATCAGAGACATCAAGCATCCCACGTCTCTAGCAAGTGTCCTAATCTCGCTGACAGGAGCACTTTCCATCTCTGTCTCTCTCCTTCGGAACCTAAACCAGTGAATCACCAGCAGCAGGAGGGCAGGCAGCCAGGAAGAACAAGCCAGAGGTAGAGGCAGGATGTGAGAATTCAGCTGCACTAAGAGTGATCAAATGCTACTTCAGGAGTGCTCGGGTACCATTAGACTATTATACCAGTGGGAACTATCACTCCTACAGACTTGTCCTGAGAAGAGTACAACCCAAGTAGCAAGGGATGCCTAATGTTTCTTATATTCTCCATAGGAGAGACAGATATGAAACTTAAATGAAATAGTTTGCTAAACAACCCAGCTATTTTTCACCCATAATGGCATCTTCCGTACCAGAATTATACATGCCAATTTTAAACATGAAGTTCTAAGCAGTTTGTTTCTTCCAGAAATTCTGTCTCATTTGGGTGAAACTTCTGATATATATTGGTTCTAAACACATTTGAAACATATCTTTCTGCGAAAAATTTTGAAACAACTTCTTGATAACTAAAGTTCAAATATTATACAGTCCTAATACAATTAAAAGGGACTCTTTCTCTGTACTATATTTCATAATTTAAGCTGACAAATGAATTAGATTTTATTAAAAAAAAATATTTTGAACTCTTTTTTTTTTAACTTTTAAGTTTTCTTGCCAATATATTAATTTTCATCATTTTTTTGTACTTTATTTGTATAGCCATCATCACTATTAAGCAGTTATGAATAACTGTTATGGAATTTTGAACAGAAAGTTCCTAGGATAGATGTAGACAGGAGTTTCTGTACCAAACCTAATAATACAAGACCAAAGAATAAAATTTACTGATTTGTCCTGACTACAGGGAAAAAGACTGATTCCTTTTGCAATTAGTCAATGGTCTGCAAGACCGTAACCTTTTCGCCTACCTTTGATTACAGTTATTGCTGTCATAGCTTAGAGAATATATTCCACTTTATCTTTTATAAGTAGCACAGTCATTTGAAATTTTACAGTGCTTGTTTAAAGGGTTAATACATAAGGTCATCATGAACATCACTACACTATTATAAGCCCACTTTAAACAACCTCTCTAGAAGATAATGAAGAAAGGATTCAATAAAGCACAACAACTTTGGGAGTAAATAAGGAGACAAAGTATTTAAATTTAATGGAATATATGAAAATCCTAGATGATCTAAACCTGAGTATTAGACCATTCTCACTACAAGTGGAAATAACACTTTGTCTACAGATAGCAAAGTAGACTCAGTAAGAGAGAGTGTTTAATTTTATAGCATTTGGAATACCTTATCCCCTCTAATGCCTAATACTTTGTTTACATCCATATTCTAAATCTTGCTTACTGCTTGTTTCTTTTCATGGAAAGGCCGAGATCATAGAGGTCAGGGGAATGTGAATTAAAAGGGATGTAGCAGGAGAGAAGACTGGACCAATATGTGATTCAGAACGTGGCATAAAAAACCACCAAAGGGTAGGAAAAGAAGAAAATACACTCTACTGCCTGCAGAATGTTAATATGTGTATATAAATGCCTGGTATTTAAGCTGTTAAAATGAGAACAGATATAGAAAGCAACAGGAACTGAGGAATACGACAACTTAGAATTAAGATGCATAACCTAATTCAGACAGTTAAATGTAACTTTAGAAAGAAAGATTCTGGAAAGAGGAAGCAGTTGTTCAAAAGCAAAGGGATCTCTGAGGCTCTTCCGTGCTGCATGAAGGTTTAGGAACAATCCATTTCTGAGAGGATATATGTGAGACTAGAGGACACAAAGATGGGACTGACTGATCTGTTTGAGATTTCTGAGTTCGTGCATGCAGAAAGATAGTGAAATTGAAATACGAGATGAGGTCATACTCAAGAGCAATTCAGGGTGTTGGGATCACAGAGAAGGAGATACCATGGCAGCAGAAACCTGATGAATCCTAAGTGGGTCAAATTCCCACTTAGGTATATCTTGAGCTTGGAAGAGGCAGCAGGTCTGAGGAAACAATTATGGGACTAGACACTGCCATAGTCCTGCAAAAAAAAGTAATTTATTCCAAAGGTACTAGAAGAGGCTGTAACTTGTTATGATTAATGTAAACACATGCAGTAATGAATGAGATGAGGTCTCTATCTAGTGGATGGATTATCCTGTCTAGTGTGGGTAATATACGGAACTCCGGTGGGATAATATCAGATGCACTGTTGTTGTAGTCAGTTAAGAAGGGACCTACATTTTACTATGATGGAAAGTTTCTGCTGCAGACATCAGAGAGTCCTACATACCTGAAAAACAGTTACTGCATACGTCAGTAATGTGATGTTACATCACCCTTATCATCTGCTCTGATGGTTATAAATTACTTTCTCCATTCTGACTCATAACTAATATAGAGAAATCAGCTAGTGCTGACTACTTTTTTACTCTCTTAAGCACTCCGAAACTTATTTTTGCCAGCTTACCTGGCAGGGGGCAATACATTACACTAAATGTATTCTGTTCAACTAAAAATTAAGTATTTCATAGAATCACAGAATCATAGAATGGTTTGGGTTGGAAGGCACCTCAAAGATCATCTAGTTCCACACCCCTGCCATGGGCAGGGACACCCTCCACTAGACCACATTGCCCAAAGCCTCATCCAACCTGTCCTTAAACACTTCCAGGGAGGGGGCAGCCACAGCCTCTCTGGGCAACCTGTTCCAGTGCCTCACCACTCTTAACAGTAAAGAATTTCCTTCTAACATCTCATCTAAATCAACCTTCCTTCAGCTTAAACCCATTACCCCTTGTCCTGTCACTACACTCCCTCATAAACAGCCCCTCTCCAGCTTTCCTGTAGGCCCCCTTCAGGTACTGGTAAGCCACAATCAGATCTCCCCAGAGACGCCTTTTCTCCAGGCTGAACAATCCCAACTCTCTCAGCCTGTCCTCATAGGAGAGGTGCTCCAGCCCTCTGATCAGCTTCGTGGCCCTCCTCTGGACTCGCTCCAACAGCTCCATGTCTGTCTTGTATTTGGGTCCCCAGAGCTGGACGCAGTACTCCAGGTGGGGTCTCACAAGAGCAGAGTAGAGGGGCAGGATCACCTCCCTCAACCTGCTGGTCACACCCCTTTTGATGCAGCCCAGGACATGGTTGGCTTTCTGGGCTGCAAGAGCACACTGCCGGCTCATGTTGAGCTTCTCATCAATCAACACCCCCAAGTCCTTCTCCTCGGGGCTGCTTTCAATCCATTCCTTGCCCAGCCTATAGTCATGCTTGGGATTGCGCTGACCCATGTGCAGGACCTTGCACTTGGCCTTGTTGAACTTCATGCGGTTCGCACGGGCCCACCTCTCCAGCCTCTCAAGGTCCCTCTGGATGGCATCCCTTCCCTCCAGCGTGTCGACCACACCACACAGCTTGGTGTCATCGACAAACTTGCTGAGGGTACACTCGATCCCGCTGTCCATGTCGCCGACAAAGATGTTGAACAGTGCTGGTACCAGTACCGACCCATGAGGAACACCACTCATCACTGTTCTCCACTTGGACATTGAGCCGTTGACCACAATTCCTTGAGTGCGACCATCCAGCCAATTCCTTATCCACCGAGTGGTCCATCCATCGAATTCATGTCCCTCCAATTTAGAGACAAGGATGTTGTGCGGGACAGTGTCAAATGCCTTGCACAAGTCCAGGTAGATGAATGTCAGTTGCCCCTTCCCTTGTCCACTGACACTGTAACCCATCATAGAAGGCCACCAGTTTGTCAGGCACGATTTGCCCCTAGTGAAGCCGTGTTGGCTGTCACCAGTCACCTCCTTATCTTCTATGTGCCTGAGCACAGTCTCCAGGAGGGTCTGCTCCATAATCTTGCCAGGCACGGAGGTGAGACTGACTGGCCTGTAGTTCCCTGGGTCTTCCCTTTTTTCCCTTCTTAAAAATGGGGGTTATGTTTCCCCTTGTCCAGTCAGTGGGAACTTCACCAGACTGCCAGGACTTCTCAAATATGATGGAGAGTGGCCTGGCCACTTCATCCGCCAGTTCCCTCAAGACCCACGGATGCATCTCATCAGGTCCCATGGACTTGTGCACCTTCAGGTTCCTTAGATAGTCTCAAACCTGATCTTCTCCTACAGTGAGAGGTTCTGCATTCTCCCAGTCCCTGCCTTCTGTGACCTGGGCAGTGGGCTCAAGGATTTGCCAGTGAAGACTGAGGCAAAGAAGTTGTTGAGTTCCTCAGCCTTCTCCATATCCTGGGTAACCAGGTCACCCGTTTCATTCTGGAGGGGACCCACATTTTCCCTCATCCTCCTCTTATCAACTGACTTTACCTATAGAAGCTTTTCTTGTTGTCCTTGACATCCCTGGCCAGATTTAATTCTATCAGGGCTTTGGCTTTCCTAACCTGCTCCCTGGCTGCTCGGACAGTTTCTCTGTGTTCTTCCCAGGCTACCTGCCCTTGCTTCCAGCCTCTGTAGGTTTTCCTTTTTTTTGTTTAAACTTTGCCCAGGAGCTCCTGTTCATCCACGAGGGCCTCTGGTGGATTATGCTTGACTTCTTTGTTGGGATGTATCGCTCCTGAGCTTGGAGGAGGTGACCCTTGAATATTAGCCAGCTGCCTTGGGCCCCTCTTCCCTGCAGGTCTTTATCGCATGGTATTCTACCAAGCAGATCCCTGAAGAGGCCAGAGTCTGCTCTCCTGAAGTCCAGGGTAGTGAGCTTGCTGTGCACCCTCCTCGCTGCCCTGAGGATCTTGAACTCCACCATTTTGTGGTCACTGCAGCCAAGGCTGCCCTTGAGCTTCACGTCCCCTACCAGGTCCTCCTTGTTGGTGAGAACAAGGTCCAGCATGGCACCTCTCCTTGTGGGCTCCTCTATTCCTTAGAGGAGAAAGTTGTCATCAACACATTGCAGGAACTTCCTGGATTGCTTGTTCCCTGCTATGTTATATCTAGAGCATGATTTTCTTTTGTGAAGCTCTGAAAACTCTTTAACCCATAAGTTGTTATAAAGAGCAGCACCCATTTCTTAGAAATTATATAGTACACCTTCTAATGGCTTCTTACCCAGATCTGCCTTTCAGATTTATTAGCTCCTTCATATAGTTTAGACATTATATGAATTCTTCATTCTCTCACAGTTTTATTATAATACTAATCAGAAAGCATGTGAGAATATTAAGTTAAGAATTAGCTAAGTGCTTTTCAATACTATTAGGGCTATATATACAAGCAAATTAAGCATGCCAGAGCTTATTTTTTATGCCCCTTAAGCTAAGTAGCACAACACAAAAGAAGATGATAACTCCAAACTGCCTCTGAAGTGCTCTTTTGAACTGTGCCAGGAGTTATTTGAGTGAAGCCAGAAATCACACGAGGGACCATTGTATCACTCTAACTGTACACACAATCAAGACTCTGCACCATTTAATTCACTGGTACTGAGATAAGCCTTAGGTGTCCATCTTCAGCCAGTAACTATCTCTGCAAACATAGGTTCTGGACAGTCATTCTGCTATACATATCTTATCCTGCTGCACATACTTTAAATGTAAAAAAAAAAAAAAGTAAATATTTATATATAAATAATTAGCACATAATTTACTTTTTGAAGTTGTCTTATTACTGTGCTTAATCAGAGCCAAAGATAGGGAAAAAGATACTATAAACTTTGCTAATAATAATATGTTATATTCTAAGTAATTTCTATGGCTTGAAGTAGCTCTAACATTTGTAAAGCTGCAGAAGTTCTTTATTTTACAAAAGAGGCATAGTTTTGCTAAAATGAAGTTCAAGAGAGCTCAAGCATTTCTGACCTCTCCCCCACCCTTGAAGTATGTCATCTCCTGCCATAAGATGCAATGACATTAGTACACCTGCTATATTTAAATAAACAATATCTTCACTCAGGGCAAAATAATATTAAACACTTGGGCCAAAAGTAGGGAGGAACTGCAGTGCATAATGTCCCTTTAGAAACAGCATTTCCAGGAATCACACATTTTGCTTGCCTGAAGCCAGTTATTGAAATATCTGACTACAGCTTCCATCAGCTACGCAAAGTTCTTCAGCTCTAATGGAGACTTCAATAAATCATACACTTAAAAAATGCACAAACCGAAGTAAGACAAGTATTATTGCAATAATATACTATTTTCAAAAGGCCTCTGACAGTACCTACTGCATATATCATGATCAATTACAGCACAGTAACTCCACTGTCACTTTTAATCCTTTTTTGCCATCACAGCCTAAAAGCCTCACCAGAATCAGCCCACAGCATTCATATACCACTGTCACTTACTCTTCCCTCCTTGCTTACGCAGCCACCAGTTCACCTTCAACTAACAAAAGCATCTACGTGTTCAGGGCTGTCCTCATCACCTGCTTCAAGACTCCACATATGAAACTCAACATTAAATTAATCGCTCCTTCCCATTTATGATGTCATTCCTTCTGCAGGTTTAAAAAGTTTTTTTTTTCACCTGCTGGCTCAGCTGTGCCTGAGGAAGAACAGGGCTCAGGGTGAAGAAGTGGGATTCACAGTTTTGCAGCAGCTATTTCTGATCATGCACATCTCATTTATATTCTGATGTATGGCAAAACTCTGTGACGTAGTTTCCCTTCCTTTTAAAGGTAATGCTTTTGTGGTGGTTTTTTTTTGGTTTTTTGTTTTTGTTTTTTTTTTTTTTTAATGTAATAATCGTGTACTCTTCTGCAAAGTTAACTTATCATTCCCCAGAAAATGATTTGTGGCAGACAATGTAAGTTTTCTTTGTTTGCTCGTGGTTTCAGAAGTCTGTGGCTATTCAGCAGGCTGCTGGCATGCTGCCTTGCTGTACCCTGTTCTCCAGAATAAAAAAAAAAAAGAGAAATTGCTGAAGTGTTCTCAGGAAAATACCAGGCTCAACTGGAAGCAGCTTCTACGGAGTGGACAAAAAGACTGGGAGGCAAAAAGCAGAAATTATCTGCAGGACAAGTGGGAACTAAGAAACTCCCAAGAAGAGAGGGAAACAGAGTGGAAGAGAGAAGTTTGATTTCACACCTTTTATTTCCATTTGCTTCACCCCACAGATCTGCTTAATGCATCCTAATTTGCTTCTAATAAACAGAACTCCAGAGCTAAGAAGCTAAATAGCTTTTTTAGTAACTGCTGTTAAGGAAAACTGAGGCCTTCCTGTCTCCAGATTCTGTCTAGTATACGAATATCTAACAAAATGTCCCATCATACATTTCTCCACTATAAATAATAATCAAAGGTGAAACTTCAAATAAACAATGTTGATGTGATAAAACTTCAAGCATATGCAGGCCATAATAGACTGTATCTGAGTTTCTTGGGTTTACATCATAAAGAGCTAAATATTAAGGATCTTTGCCACATCTTAATTAGTACATTAATTTTCCATTGCATTTCCATTACAATCACACACAGCAGGAAACTATTAATTGCTTCTGAACCTTTTCTGCATTGTACTGGCTCAGGCGCTACCATACAGACATCCATATTGCTAACACGCTCCCTGCTAGGGTTTTGGCCCTAGTACTGCCCCAGGCACCAAAGCTACCGCTATACTAGAAAGCAGTATGGAGGGTAACCTGGCCCCAGAGCCAGCTCTCTGCAGCACATAGGTAGCGAAACCACAAATTTCCCTTGACTCCAGGGCAGGAGCATCCAGGCTGCCTGCTGGGAGCAGGTCCCAGCCAATGGGATTGCCCAGACTGTGCTTTGGCATTGTCTGAGAGAGTGCTATGATAAAACTGTGCCTGGGACTAGTGTAGTCATTTAATAGCCTAGGTGACCGAGCTTCATTGCCTTGGCAAGACCACCTTTTAATTTGCTAGTATAGATGCACTCTTCTTGGACATAGCTCGGTGGATGTTGAAAGATTCTCCCCAGCAGATAGCCTGTGTATGTATCGTCCCTGCCAGGGGAGATTTACAGTTTAGCTGTATGTCATGTGAGCCATGACATGCCACTAGTCCTCAGGGCCATAAGATGTACCCTGCCCAATTTATTTGGTGGTATATACATAGCCTTGAAATTCCACAAGATTTCTTTTTCTATATTTAAATAAACCTGAAATGGAAGAAATAAAATTGTGCTTTGAATTACAGTATTTTATATTATAGGAAAAATATAAAAGAAGAGTGACAGATATTTTTGAAATCAAAACAAAAACCTCATAAATACAATAGAAATCTGGTGGGTCTGAATCATTGATCCTCAAATGAACATCTTGATTATGAGGAAAAATATGATAGAAATGGATCAGTCACCAGACAATGCCTTCTCTAAGCTTCGAATTCTTTTAAGAGAGAGTTTACAATACTAGATTCATATGAGATTGTCATTACAAGCTAAAACTGATACATCAGCCATCCTAGGAGGAATGGACTATAAAGTAATCAATACTGATACTGTTTTAGAACCAAGATAGCACCGGCTGAATTGTAATTATGGTCAGAAATTTCCAATGAGTGGATGTAAGGAACATACAATTTAGTAGTGTATACAATGAACAAATGTTGAAAGCTTATTTGGAGTAGTAATCCATCATCTGTGTCAAACATGACAGTGCAATCATGCAGTAAATGAATACTGTGTGAGATGCTACTGATTAAACAGACATGACTGCTGCTGAATCATGCGATTATGTTCCTCTCTACCCCATCTGCTATTAATAACAGATGCAAATGTCTAACAATAAAAGTAGTGAAGAATTGCAGTAAATACAAACAAGAATAGATGGGTAAGCGCATAAAAGCAAAGTGTCAGCATCAAAGCATGAAAAGAAGATAAAACTCAAAAAAATAAAATTGATAAGGTTGTGAAATGAGCGATTATCAGAAAAATCCCACATTAATAACCTGTTGTAGAAGTGTACACTGTGTACTCCTTTTCATCGCTTTTTCCTCTAGCTGCTGAACTGATGGTTTATGGTTCAGATTTCATTAAAATACTGGCATGATAGAATGCCATTTGAAAATCAGACTTGTTTGCTTGCTAGAATATGATTTAAAGACCCATATCTGCCTAACAACACATATCAGCAGGGGTTTCAGTGCCAAGCTGCTTTTAAAAATTCACCAGGTTCTTGTGAATCCAATACAAAGATTGCTAAGACTAAGTTCATAATGCTCTGAATCTGCACAGAAAAAAAATACACTCAAATTGGCAACGGTTTCTAAAATACAGTTTGCATGCGGGGGGGGGGGGGGGGGGGGGAAGTGACCTTAACTACATTTTCTTTTCTTAGCCCTGTAAGTGTCCTTGTTATGGTGATGTGAAAAAAGAGACTAGATTACTGCCTTCCTAAGTCTTTGCACAGCTGATTCTCACAGCAGAGGCCCATAGCCAGTCTCCATTCTGTCCTACACAAAGAGGACAAGGTATCCTTTAGATAATACTCCTTGCTGTAAATATACGGAGTTCCTCATTGGGTTGAATTCTGGGAGTGGCATCAGCTTCTCAACAACTCCATTTAGTTTCATATTTGGGAAGAGTGTAAGACAGACACGAGAGCATCTGAGAAACCCCTGAGAAAACCTGGTGGTTTGCCAAATCCCAATTTACTTACAGAGCACACAGAAGGGAAAGTGAGAACAGACCTGTTGGATTTTGTTTGTGGATGCCGCTGTAACGCAGTATGTGGATGCTGCTTGCCGTGACTGGGTTACAGATGTACATTTCTGAGTCCAAATCAAAATCTTTAATTTTATGGGGTTTTTTCCAGACAAAGCAATTATTTCTGAGACTGAGGTGCTCATGGAAGTAATTTACACTGGTCTGTGGCCAGGTATCTTTTTCCATGTATACCTGTATTACAAAAGAACCACTCCCTGAGTTTTTACTTGCCACAGGCACCACTAAACCTTTTCACTGATCTGCTAACAGAGCTGATTACTGAGTTTGTCATAATTACTCTGAAAAAAAAAAAAAAAAGAAGAAAAAAGAAAAGCATCAGATTCTGATAATCTATTTAAGCTGTGTAAACTTAAATAGAGGTTTTTGTTGTTTTGTTTTTCAAGACTTAATTGAAATCTGAGATGAAGTGCCCATGTCCCTTATCCATCAATGGGGGGTGGGGTGGATAAAAAGGTCAGTAATGTCAATAGCTGCAAGCAGTAGTTTCGAATCTGTCTGTGTCAATGTGGAAGAGGAAGATACCTGCCTCTGATGGCACATGCTGACACAATCATGTAAATAAATTACTGCGTTATAAAATAACAAGAAAAAGAAGACAATGCTGAAATTCATGACACTGAAGGTTAAGATGTTCATATATTTGGCTTTTTCTTTTTTGTATAATCACCACAGTCAAATGCTGGTTTTAATAGAAGACTCCACTCTTTTCCAACAGCTGTTAACACTGCTAGCCAACATAAAGACAGGCAGAAATATTTTAAAAATCTTTAGCTGGTATGTGATAGCACTACAGGTGGATGTTTTTGAAACTGAGGGTATTGTAGTCCATCTGTGCAGAATTGTCACTTTAATGGACATAGCCTCCAAATTACAAGACATTGTGACAGAAGAAATTGCATCACCTTTAAAAATTGCACAGTTTATGTATAATTTAGAACCCATTAGACAGAAAATGTAGTTTTCAGTCTGAAGAATTTTCACTTGAGAAATCTTGTTGCATAATAGTAGCACATATAGTAGTAGTGACCCAGCAAATAAATAAAATGTTCCTATTTTAAGACAGCAACTTTACGCTGGAATTTAATTCCTACATGAACCACGCGATAAAATCAAATTGTCATATCTCAGACATATCACAGAAATGATTTGTGATAATGATTCAATTTCAGTTCATCACTGAGAACTGAAACTGCTCGGTGGAGATAAATTCAATCCCAGACCATTGCACTATGGACTGCTTGTTTGAGTCAGGAACTTCCTGAAAGCCTCTCAAGGAACAGTTCAGACACTCTTTGTTTTCCCTTAGGGATGTGTAAAATCCAGCATCCCCCATTAGCACAGTCGCATAATCTGTGACACCAAACAAACCAGGTCAACATGTAAATGAGCAGAAAAAAAGAATCAGAAGGTCTTCAGGAAAGGTTCCAGGTCTCTGCAATTGCGAGTAACAGTGCAACGGCCATTCATCTGGAACAGTCCACAGAGCACGTCATGTGATCAAGTTGAAGTCTCTAATACCCGACATCAGTATTGACAAAGAAAATAGTAGGCCATAGGGCCAGAGAAGAAAACTTCAGGTATGTCCCTTTGTGAGCTAATGTCCTAAAGGGTAATATTTCCTCATGATGGCAAGGAAGGGACCATGTGTTGCAGGAAAAGGCAAACAATTTCAGTATTCCCAGTTTCTGTTCATCCCATCCACTGTTAGCTCTCTTTTCTAGAACACAGAAGCAGCTAGCTGTGGACTTGATAGGCTTTACAACACTAGAAGCACCACACATCTCATTTTCAGCTGTGAATAGTCTCCAGAGCTTCAAGTAGAGAAAATAAGAGAAAAACCAAACCAAACCAAACCAACCAACCAACCAAAGAGCTCAGGAAAAAGATTAAGCCACAGAAGGGATATGTTCTGGTGTCAGCAAGTCAAGAGCAAAAGCCCTGAAGCATGGGAATTAATTAAAATACGGTACCAAAATCCAGAATCAACAAATTTTAGTGGTCTTTTTTGAAAATGCCTCCTGATCAAGCACTCATGTATCACAAATGTCAACTTACTAACATTGGTCTTATCCTTATTGTGTCACAGAATCCAGCAAACTGGGCTTACAGCCAGTTTCTACTCCAGATAACATTTGTGCCCTTAACTGCTCATCCTCTTGTAGGATAACACATGTACCTCCTCAAACATGTTCTCTCCTCTATCCATAGCCAGGTATTATCTTGGCTTGTCCAATTTTTTCTTGGGTCTTCCAGTTTGTCACACTACTGGCTCTTTCCAGTAGTACGTCTGTACCTATTATTGTGTCTTTCCCTTCCCTTTCCTTTCTGCTTTTCATCACCAAGCATTTATTCCTTTGCAAACTAATGCAGGTTGTTCTATTCTCCAGATAGATTCACAGCTTTACCATAGTTAAATCATCCAGTTCATAAATGTGGTCTGTACAATGTGTAGTGTCATTGAATACTGCACAGCGTCCTTAGGAGAATATATCTTTTTTCCTACAGTGCTGACGGCAATTCTGGAGTACTTCAAACAGTAGTGTCAGGGATAGCAGTCAACAGCAGTGGTAGCAGCTGGTCTCAAAAGAGAAAACTGATCCTGTATCAGTTTTCCTTTTAAGAAAAGAAGTTTCTTCAGAGTTCCCTTCAGAATTAATGGGAAGACAAAGCATTTCTGAACTGACTGTTACCAAACACGCCTGTATGATGTATCAGAAGCTACCTAACTTTTTTTTATGTTGGGTATTGCTCAGGGCTCTAGTGTATCTTAAATCAAGTATCCCCAGGATTTAGAATTCTTCCCTGGCTCAGGATTCACAGATTAGAGCCCTTCCTTTCGTAGTCTTCGAAAAGCTGGAGGGGATCCTGGTTGCTAAACCTACAGATTAGGAGACTGAACACAGAGACATTATTTATGCACCAGGGTGGTTTTTTATGTATCCAAGTGTGAGACGTTGTATATAGCAGGCTTTCAAAATTCTCCAAGGGGGCTTCAGAAAATCTACCTGGTGTTTTTTCTATATATTTAACCAGAGAGAAACCTTTACAAATTCCATACAAGGTCACAAAGGAACTTGGGGGAAAAAAAAAAAAAAAAACAAACAAAAAAACAAACTCTAACTCTCGCATATCAGATTAGTTAATCCTAGCAGTAAACAAATACCCTGTTTTCCTTCGGTGCTTCTTACTTCCAGTTTAAGATCTTTGGCACAGATAGATAGATACCGACAGAGAGAGAGGTATATATTCAGGTCATGGTACGGACCTTATATAATGGAGTCCTGGTATATGACAATAAAAATAAATGCTAAAATTGATGCTGGCTCAAGGGGCATTGTGAGGGATGGAAGACATTTCTACTGCTCTCAAAGTTTCTTTTCCCTTTCTGTTTCTTTCACAAACTGTTCTCTGTAAATCCCTTTCTATACACCATGATCCTGCTACTACAACATATTTAAAAGCAACTATAAACTGAAAAAGGTTTTCTGTTGTCTGTGTCTCTACCTACAAGAAAATAAATGAAAGCAGGAGCAATGTACTGTAATGTCAGTATTATGATCGTTTTAATAAACGATGCACTTGGAACAGTATAAATCATTCTCACTTGAATGACTTTCATGGCAACCCATTACAATACTCACTGATTGTAACAACTAATAGCAGTCTTCATAAGCAGTTATTTTTACAATGTGCTAGTATTATTTTGTACTTTCTAGTTGTAGAACAGTTATCAAATGGTCTAAGGTCTTAGTGGAAACAAAGCGTCTTATATCAGTGGTCACTTCTGACCACTTCAGTTGTGAATCACGAACCATTTGAGTGGGGTTTGTCCTGAGAATAGATGGAAAACAAGAATCCTGAGATGTAAAACACCATATCTGTCCATTACATGTTATTAGTAACTCAATCCCTAGAAAAGGCTGCCTGTACAATATGCCACACAAGGCATGGCACTAGTGTGTCCTCATAGCAAAACCTCCCCTAACCTTGGCATTGTGGCAGCACAGGTTAGAGGTCCACAGCTGTTGTCTGACAATAAGCTTAACTCATCTTAAAAGCTTTCTCCAGCCAGCTTATTAACTCTGACACAAGATTAAAGTGAGGTTCAGGGAGTCATGAAGCCTATCTTTTAATGAAACATTCCTAATAAGACTCTGATGTCATCATCCTTTAATGCACAGTGAAGTTTTGATTCTGCTGAGAGAGAGCATCAGCACTTTATTTCTAAAGCTATGCAATTTAAAATGTTTCTTCATCTATTTGGCTTCTGCAACAATGTTTTTTTCATGTTGCTGGCTGTAGTTATGTTATAAATATGAAGTGAGTCACATGACCAGAAAAATGGGTAAATTTTTTTTAATTTATAGAGTGTTTCTTTATATAATTAGACATAGAAAATGCATGTAATAACTATGTACTTATTCTAGTAATTCTTTTGTGCTCAAAGGTGATGTATAAGCAGTATTTTGACTGTACAAGCCTACCCAGGGTATGAAAATGCCTCTCCTACCTAGCTGTGCAAGGAAATCACACAGTAATAGGCATCTTCTTGCTGACCTAACATGATTGCCCTAAACCAAGTTGGAAAGCAGCACCTGTGGACTTACTTCCCTTCCCATACGGATCAGTGAGAGGCAAGACTGGGCACATCCTGGATGATGAATTTATTTATCTGTGTGACTGAGCTATGCGAACTGGTGTGTTTTGTAGAAGGCATTAGATATGCTCTGCTGGTGTAGATCAGTAATAGGCAATTCTCCCTTGAACTAAGGCGGCAACCAGAGATATTTGTGGGGAACGGGAGGCATAAACACGACATGCAGCTTAAAACACGACTTGCTGTTCTAAGAGGCGGTCACCACAGAGAAGTTAGCTGAATATAAATTTACATTATGTTTGTAATTATAGACTTAATTATCACATAGGCACTTAACATGCAATATGTATAACGATACACTCTAAAATCACCTACAAACCAGAAAAAAAAAAAAAATCCATTAATTTACACCCAAATGTATACCCTAACGATGAGCTTCTAGTCACAATTAGATGAACCAAAAGGCAGCGTAGCCTGCCTTTTCCAGCCATGCTCTGGTATTTACCATTTCCAATACCAGTATCTGAATTTTGCTTTCCAACACCTCTCCAGTCTTTTTAAGTTTTTCCAAGGGGGCTATCCTGATCACTGCCTGGAAACAAGAGCTTATTCACACACGGGGCTATAACACAAACAAGCAGGAAAAGTGTCAGCTGGTGGAGAGCCCGCGATCCAACCAAAATTAAAATACTAGCACATTGCAGCTATCTGGAATGCTGAAGTAAAAAGACTATCTCTGACTTAAATCAGGAACAATCACTTTGGACTCATAGTATTAGTAAAATGTATTCTTGTTTAATCTTTTGATAAAAAGGTAACTGAAAAGTAACCTGCAATGGATTGTTTCCTTGTGACTAAACCCTCCATTTCAGTATCTTTTCCAGACCCCAAACCCCACCACTGAGCTATCAAACACTGAGCACTTGATTCCCTCAGATGGATCTGGAAGACACTGCCAATTATATATCTGCATCTTCAGTGAATATGTCAGTAGCTGGGAGTGCAGAGGAAGGCAATGACAGGGATTAGTGAACTAATTTCAGCCTTTGAAACAACCATCTGGAAGTCTTAGCTCCAGCACCCGAATGCTAACAGAGCAACCCCTGCAAAATGGATCATCTGTGGGCATTACACTTGGACTGGTTACTATTACCCATCTCCATGATGTATTGCAGGGTAGTTGCATTAATTTTGTCGGCTTGATAAAAGGGCATATTGGCACACTTAATTGGTATACATTCTCCACAATAATTTTCACCTCTCATGCTTTGATTTTATCTTCCTAATATTACAAAGGTATTGTTGCAACTTGGTAATTTTATTCTCAATTTATTTGGTACTGATTTTTCCAGTAGGTTTGGAGATAGGTTCCTTATTCATATTTTGGGGTAAAGAGGGTAGTTAGACTGGCCACATATTTCAGTTATGCCAGGCAGAAACAGATTTACCTGTTGTAAGCTACAGAACTTTTGTGTAAGGAAATTGGGTGAAATAATTAAGGAGACAGAATAGCCACAGCACTTCAACTGGCTTCCACACACTTGTTTAAAGAACCGTTGCTGGTTGTCTATAATTTGTTTTTACACATCTACTTCAATTACATGTCTTCCAACAATAAAAGTATTCCCTTCTTTAATGCTTTTTGTGAAAAAATCTATGAAATGTTGAAAATACATTCCCATCTTATCATTTGCGTTTATTTGACTCAGTGTGCCTTGTGGCTTAACTTCAAACTGGCTCATACTCCACTGTATTTTCTTTTAAACCTGCTCTCTGTAATTCTCTGTTTCATCTGCTATACTCCTCTTGAGAGCAGTCTTACTATAGCTGACAGATACTTTGAATATAAGGAAAAAAATGATGCTGATAAAATTTAGGAAGAATGTTAAAATTACTGTATTTTGATATATAGATATGGTTTATGGACATACGAAGATACAGAAAAGCAGAGAAAATTGTGTTTTCTGCTGAACTGTGAAAAGTAACAGAAATAGCTGTGGGTACGAATTATGTAATGAAGAAAGAATTTTCTAAAAGTTTAGCATTTAAAAAAAAAAAAAAAGAAGATACCAATCACCAGAAGCAATTATTGCAATTAACGTAAGAGTCGTTCCCTACTGGCCACTGAAATTATAGACACAAACCAATGTTTTTACCTCCTCCATCAAGTCTTTTAAAACTCTCTCTGTGAAAGGAGCAAAAGTTTTCCTTTACTAAGACATTTATATGAAAAATGATAATATTCTGGGATTTCTGAAAAGCATATCAATCACTTAACTCTTGTCCCATAGCTAATGGTCTTTCCAGAAGTAAGAATAGCTACTTCTTGAGCCTGTGCAGCATATCAACTACTTCTGGGATACTAGCCATAACTGCAACCTGCAAGATGTATTTCCAAGCCACATCAGTTGCTCAAAATATTTAGGAAAACACTGTTTAATTCTGTACCCTTCTTCTTAGTTTGGGATTCACAAGTCTGCACGTAGTTCTCGGTAGCTGCTGATTAATACAATTGAGTCTACAGTTGCATAAAAGACCACTGCCTCACGGTTCTAGTCATCCTCATGCGTTGCTACTAACGCAAAGGTCCTTTTTGCATATTGTCCTGGACCACTAGCTAATGAGTATTCCAGTTTAGACAAAATATTACATTAAGAATTTAAAGGAAAGGTCTTCTGCCATATATACCGTTACATTCAAAACAAAAACTTCTTCCATTTCTAATACACAATGTAAATGAAATTATATGTATACATATACAAAATGAAAATGTTATTTTAGTTATTGCCTCCCCACTTATTTGCATTAAGCTTCACTTTTTGGTTTGCCTGTAAGTGCTTGATGGGTTTTAAGAAGCCAGCTGACATCTCAAGCCTAAACTGGAATAGGACCTAAAGCTAACTATTCCTTCATCTAGTTTCTTAAATCTACAATGGTTTTATTCTTTTATTTTTTAAAGCAGGCAACACAGACATGAACCAAGCATCAAGGATCATTCTCTGAAGCTTGAGTAAGTGGCAACAATTAAAGATATACAGTTATCCTCAAAGTTTCTTAATGAATAGATATAGCTAATACTACTTCATTTTTGGATCAGGCTCCAAACATTTAAGTGATTCATTGCTCTGGCAGCTAGGAGCAACTTGTCATTTTGGCAACAACAGAAGTTCTGCCATTACCTTCGAAAGTGGCAGAAGATCAAGTGGGTTTTTTTTTATTATCTTAAACACATAAGAAACTAAGTTTGAAATTGTAATAGTTTAGAAAGCAAAACACCTTTCACTGGCACTAATAAACATCTGTGTTCTAGGGGACTGTATTTTGGAATTTGTTATGCTTAGTATGTTTTTCCATTTACTCTGTTAATACAAAGTTTGAGAGGTTTTCTTGCTCTTTCTATCAGTAATAGATTAGGATCAAAACAGTTTTCATTTAAAAATTCTACTGGCTCTGAAGAAAACTATAGTGAAGTGTCTGTTTTAGTCGGTTTGACCTGTGTTTTCTGTAGGATAATTGTCTTTTGTTCTTTATTTCCCTTTATTTCCCCTGCAAATAAATATTTCTGATTAGGGTTCTTATGACTTTTCCCTCAACATTAAAATATTAATCTCACATTAAATACAACTGTGTAATAGTAAAATATACTCCTTTTGATTCTCATCAGTTGTTTTTACATGTATATCACTTCAGAGATTCCTAAAATACCTACAAAGTATTCCCTTGCTTTTCCTCAGAGCACATCATTAGTTTTGCTAGGCTGCACCTCTGGCTTGCTATATCTATGTCTCAGGTCTCACAGAGAAATTACAAAAGCTGATACATAAAACCTCATAAGTATGCTGTGTATATTCCATCTAAAAGAAAAGGCACAGTAACAAAAAAGAATGCCGAATTAACTGTGTTGTCACGTAACAGCAAATTCCCTCTACCAGTACCAAAGAAGAGCTTCTATTATCAGGATAAAACAATTTTAATAATCTGTAAGAAATCAAGAATAAAGATACTACTAAATATCAATGTTGAGAGAAGATAAAGTGTTAACCTTATTGTGCTCTGATCTGTATTACACTTGAATTCATATGTAATTAGGTTCCTAACCTGCCTAATACGGCCTTTGGTCTCCCTGAACAAGGTTTATACTGCAGTCTGCTGTGCATTTAACCTGGCAAAGCAGACGGCAGACCTTCACGATTGTGCCCTTTTCACTTTTGTGCTACTTTTTGTACTATGCCAAGACAAGTATGTGGGCAGCTGCGCTCCAGCCAAGGGAGGGTATCTGATTTAGCTTTTAGCTGGAAAAATACTGTTTATTTTTTGCTGGATATCTGGTTTCAGCCAGACTGCTTCACCAATTCACCTTCTTTTGACTAATTGACTTTGACTAATTTCTTCAGTTGATTAATATATGTAGTGGAAAAAAAGAGCGACGTACTGCAAAAGGAAGTGTGAATAATTTTCATACTTCTCCAACTGTTCCTCTGAATAAACTGGCTTCTTTTACATCTCAGTGGGTTCATATTGGCCCTGATATATAAGTGAGAGTAAATAATAATAATAATTTTAAATATATTCTTTTTCATAAATAAGTTTCCTATTTATCCAAAAATGAGAAATTATGTAGTTGTGCTCCAAGATTATCTCTTTTAACCATACTTAATGAAATATGTCAATTAACTAATCCATTAAAAGCATTGCTTTACAAAAGGATCATGAATACAGAGCTGAAGAAACTAGAGCAAAATCCTGTAACATTCATAGAGCACCGTAAGGAACAAAATTTCCAGATCCTGCTATTAGGAAAGTACAGGGTTTATGTGTATTTTAAAAGTTAAGACTAAGAGACAAATTACACCTAACTCTTAATTCATTCTACCTAAGTCTGTAGCTGCCTGTTGGCATAGAGAACTCAAAGGGGTTTTGTAAACTTCGGTGTGTGGGTAAGCACCTAAATACTGCAATACCGAATGCTAATAACCCACACAATGAGAAACAGGAGAACTGAGAATTTAATAAAGCATGTGAATTACACTGAAATGAATGTTTCTGCCCAATGAACTTTACTGAAAAAGCACAGGATTTTGCTTGTCTACACCTGTTCTATTTTCTGTTACTTTATAGTCTGCTTTTGGCTCTGCTTAAAATTGCACAAGTGACTGCAGTATGCTTAGTAAATCATAAATGTTATCAAAACACCTCACTGGTTTCCTTATTGTATAAGAATGACACCACTGCCTCACTAGTCTATATTGAGATTAAAATATTGTCTGTCAAAATTTGCCATTGTTCAATTAAAATTTTATGCTCTTACACTCTGATCCTGTAAAGGTTTTAGGCTGGAAAACTGCAGATCAGTTATGAAAGGAATAAACTAGTGTGCTCACATAAGAAATACTAAGTAATTTGCACTTTTTCCTAGTTTAGATCAAATATGAAATAAATTTAATTTTTGAAGATGATTGCATGTAAATGAATGAGATCAAATTCTTTTTGTATTTTTTTTTTTTTCTAACTTCTTACTGTCTTAATGTAATCATACATCTGCAAAGTATAAAATAATTATATTTCTGCAAAGGTGAGGAGGAACAGTTGTGCTCTATGTTGAAGAATGGCTCAAATAAACAGAGGTCTGCCTTGGAACAGAGGACAGACTAACATGGGGGACATTGTGGTAGGCATCTGCTATAAACCACCTGATCAAAAGGAGACAGATACCTCTTTAGACAGCAGAAAGAAACCTCATGATCACAACTGGTACTCATGGAACACTTCAGTCACCAGGATATCTGCTGAGAAGGGAATAAGCTTGAGTGTGAACAACCCAGCAGGCTTCTGCAGTGTGTGATGACCATTTCTTGATGCAGGCGATTGACAAACTGACTAGGGAGATGCTCTGCTGAACCTGTTTATCACAAAAAGGAAGAACTGGTCTAGGACATGAAGGCCAAGGGCAGCCAGGGCTGCAGTGACTATGAAACTATGAAGTTTCAAGTCTTGGGTAAAGCAAGCAAGAAAAATAGTGGAATTATAAATAATAGAATTACAATCCTGTATTTCAGCAGAATGGATTTTGAGCTGTCCAGGGATCTGCTTGGCAGGATCCCATGGCAGATTAACTTGGAAGGTAAAGAGGCCCGGCAAAGCTGCTTGATTTTCAAGGTCTGCTTTGTCTGTGCAGAAGGCCATCCATTCAGACATGCAGAAAGTGGAGCAAGCATAGCAGAAGGCCAGCAAGGATAAACAGGGACCTCCTGACTGAGTTTAAATGATAAAAAAAGAATTACCCAGAAGGTGGGGGCAGGGATAAACTACTCATGACAGATATAGAAATGTTGCCCTGCATGCAGAGATGGAGTAAGAAAGTCAGCACAGATGGAACTGGAAAAAGTCAGGGAGGTGAATTGTGGGAAGAGGAACTTCTATACTTCCACATATATTCAGCCAGTGAAAGACAGAGTAAAGAATATGTGGCACAATTTTCAGTGGGACAAGAGATCTAATGATGGAGGACATAGACGTGTCTTTCATCTAATGATGAAAGACCAAACTACTCAAAGGCTCTTTTGACTTCATTTTCAATGGAAAGGTCTGCTCTCTGGCCTTCCAGTTCCCCAAGCCTAACAGAGGTCTGTGGGAGTGAAGCATAATCCTCAGTAGAGGAAGAGAGACTTATAGAAGGTGTGGGATCTGATGGGATGCACCCCAGTGTACTGAGGGAGCTGTTCAATGTCACTGTGAGGCCACGTCTATCAACTTTGAAACATCACAGTGACAGAGGGAGGTTCTTAATGACCGCAAATAAGCAAAAATTACTCAATGCTTCCAGAAGGGCAAGAAATATGGAGGGAAATACTGGCCAGTCAGTCACTTTGAGTAGAGACTGAGCTATATGGTCTCCAGAGATCCCTTCCTACCTATATTCTATGGGTGTGATTTGTGCCTGAAGCCAGCATTGTAAGCTCATGCTTACAGGTGGAAAGAGGAACTGTCAGTGGTTCTTGGATTCCAAATCAGAGATGAGATATGTCCACACCGTTTAAGAGCCATGAGAAACCGTAATACAATAGATGAAGTAACAGAAATGTGAGATGAATGCTTATGTTTGCTATGTTTGAACAGAGATGGGTGTATTTTCATTTTACATTCCTATTGTTACTAATGTAAGTACCTCTTGGTATATACATCTGTGACTAAATCTAATCATATCAAAAAAAAATATCAGAATCCATCTCTGTTATTTGTTCTCCAAATGAAATCACTCCAAAGACTAGAAATTGTAAGTAAGTAAGTGAAGCAAAGCAACAATAAATTAGAAATGTTTACCTGGTGTTATAGGTAATAAAATAAGCCCTTTAAGCAAGCATGTCTCTAAATAACAAGTTCAGGTTCTAGATTAAATAAAAAGGAGCCATTATATGACAGTGATCTTCACTATCAGACCGCTAACAAATACAACACTACAAATAACTCATTCTCACATAAGTCCCTCTGCAGGAGCTTCATCAGCTATAGAAAGCTATACAAGTGTCCCTATTTTATCCAATCTCCTTTGAACTTCTAATTAACTGAAAAAAATAATGTGTTCACTCCATAGATCATGAATGAATAAAGACACATATCAATAAACTAAGAGATCAGTCAACTGAAATTAATTACATGAAAGTTTGTTCCCAGCAAAATTTTCACATAAGAGAATTGTCTATTTATGTGCGTCCCAGTTAAGTGAATTCTATTATAATAGTGTCCAAAGACTGTTTATCTGCATCTTACTGATTTACCTATATTTTTCAGGCAAACTGCAATATATACTGTAAACACACAAAAACATTTAAATATTAACATAATCTTAAAATTCTAGTAAAATACAATCAATCCCAATTTCATGAGATGTTTTGAAATTCCACAAAATTCACCTTCTAAATGTAAAATGTGTATTTTAATGCCTGAAGTTGAGCAAATTAGACTGCTACTGTGTTTTATGAGAATAGACTGTCTTGTATAGCACTATGGTTTTCAGCCTTTTAGAGTGTTACAATGAAACCTGGACAACATTTTGTTGGAAGAGATTACCAACCCTTCATTTAGAATGTCAATGGGGGAAGCAGTTAAATTCCTTTTCAGAGTAATGACAAAAAAAGAGTCACTTTAAGTTGCAGGCTATAGTCCAGGCTAGGCAGTAAATTCAGGAATTAGGAAGGGCAGATGAAATCAGATGTAAACCTAAGAAGCTACTAAGAAAAATTCTGAGAAGAGGTTTGAGTGCAAAGTGACTTGGATATGTAGGCAAAGACAAGACATAATGACCTTTCTTTGTAAAGGAACATAGGGAAAAGTTCTTCCGAGAAATATCTGTTTCATCTCTTCCTTTTCTCCTTCCATTTAACAACAGTTTGCCAATATCCTCAATACTGGTGTTTCTTTAAATCACATATTTGAATATATATTAGAATATTCTCGCCAGTTGTCTTGAACTGCAATTCCAGAATAACATGCGAAGCACTGAAATCCATTTAGGATATAATTTGTTTACACTAAAAAAGTGATTGTCTACCGTGTGATCTTATTTTGTGGCTCTGTCATTTCATCTTCATTTCTTCTCAAGTAAATTGCTTATTCTCATGCTATAATCATAGCTTCTGCCTCAGATCAGAGATAACATTCTGCCGAAGCACGTTTCCATTGAAGGTTTCTTGTTTCATTCTCCTACGCTGCCTTACACTTTTTCTTTGAATTTCTCTCAGTTAACCAACTCGCTCTCTTGCATCTGTCAACAGCACAAGATTAGGACCAGCCACTTCCTTTCTCTTTATTCTGTCTGCCAAAGAGACATTTCTCGCGTGATTCACAGAAATGCTGGAAGCAGCGCAAATCTCTACCACTCTGCTTCAGTGCGTGTCCCCCCCACGTCTGCTGCAGCACAGCAGCGTCACTGGGCTGACACTTGTGCAAGAGAACAGCACAAGAATTCTGCAAAAGGCTCCAGCAGTTCCCTTCATAAAATCCTTTATTTTTTCTTCCCCATCAGAAAAGGCTTACAATGAGCTTTTGGAAAAGAAGAAAATGCTTTACTGCAGCAGATATGACAGTGAAATGAATCACTCAGTCTAGAAGTTCAAGTACTTTAATTCTTCTGGGATGCCTTTCATGGTTTTCCATATATGAATTTTACATTTCTCCCTATCATAAAACTCCTGGAACTGGTGATTGAGTAATCATATTAGCAAGTCTCACAGATCTCAGGAATTGACATTCACTGTATTTCCAAATTTAAACAAACAAACAAACAAAGCAAAACAAACAAAATATAAGCAATTGACTTAATGAAAGATAATTACATTTTAGATTTATTTTCATCAAGAAATCAATGCCTGTACAGTCCTGCAAATTATTTCCTGCCATATTGCTTTTCTGGAAATTAACTCAGCTATATCTTACAAACCAAGTGGATTTTGAGAATCTGCTGCAAAATGTTTTGAGTATGATATATCAATCTTTTTGCTAAAATGAACACAAATTTCTCTTATATTTCACTTTTGTTGAACCCTGGAAAGGTGAAAACTGAAAGAAACAAAGCATCTTTAGGACTTCAGCCACTGAAATCGAACCAGCAAGAACACTATATATGTCCTTATGTGGTTATATAGCCATTTATAGTTGTCATGACAGTCCTTGATTCTTTTATTATTGTTATTACTACTATCCCCAGAAAGGTAAAAGGGATGTGGGAATTTAAGTGTCAACATCACTTTTGAAAATCTTATTTAACCATCTGCAAAAAAGCAACAGAAATAAAATAAAACTCTATTTCTAGCAGACGAACACATGGAATTGGGGTAGCTAATATCCTAATTTTGACCCTGAAAACTTTCTGTGCAGATGCTGCTTAACACACAGCATCTAACCCTGCAGGAGGTTCAGCAGCTCAAACCTTGATAGGGTTGCACAACTCAGTTGTGCATCCATAAACTATTCTATATTCAACCACTAAGGAGCCTGAACCAAATGATAGCAGAGCAGTTGCTGTTGTGCTCCGTCTTTTTGATATTCAGGAGCTAATGATGTGTGCACTCCACAGGATATGGAAAACACAACTTTATTCTATCCTCTGTGTGACAGAATTCAAATAATTTCCATAGTACTCAACATTGACTTCATAACTGAGCTATTGGCAGTTTTTCCTTCTTCTGTTGAAGATGTATCACTGTGCAGGAAAAATATGAGATTCGTTCACATCCATTTTGTTTCTTTTGGTTGGGTCTTCATACAATGCCCATTGATTGATGTTAGAAAGATAAGGCCACTGGCAATTACAAAGTTTCTATCCTTACAAGCAGTACAGCGGTTGCTGTGTTTACATGCAGTTCATGCCTGAATAAGTATTGTTAAAGAAGAGCTTGCTAAATTAGTCCAGGGAATCACACAGCAATTTCATCTAATTGCCATTTGTCAGAACTTTATTACAATCACTGAATATTTTTAATTATATTAAGAAAGGGAAGATGTCAACTCACAATTTCATAATATGTCAGAGACTCCACAAAAAGGATCAGTAATTCCATGATTTATCATTTCTAACTACGCTCACAGTAGCAAATATTGCTTGCTGTTGAAAATTATCATCAGTTAAAAAAAAAAAAGATTTGTTGCCTCTTGTGTTATTGCTTTATTATTTATTATTGTTTTAAATATATAAAATTTGATCTGATTATTTCCTTTCTCTGTGTTCAGCTGTACAAAGAATGTAGACAGCTAGCTTGAATAAATATTGAATTTTTTTAGAGAGTTGAACTGAAGTTGCATTATATGAAAGTAGAGCATCACCAACACCTTCTTTTTCACCTGTGTTTTAAAAGAAAGCTGCTGTTACTGACACTTCTGTATTGTATGTAGTCTTAAAAATCTCAGCGCATCAGGCGGGGATCATCAGGGATTTAGGTAGAGGAGTGCCTTTTCTGGATTATGAACAAGTTAATGGGAATGATAGGCATCAGGCAGCAAAAAGATAATACAGCACATAAAACTCATGCATTGCAGCATCCACTGTTGACATTAGTCTCATATCCCAGCCATTTTTTCTGACCTATATATTTCTTAATGAATCGTAAGTTTTTAAGAGGAATTGGCTTGCAGATGAATAATTCGTATACAGCA
This sequence comes from Balearica regulorum gibbericeps, assembly GCF_011004875.1. Classification (NCBI taxonomy): domain Eukaryota; kingdom Metazoa; phylum Chordata; class Aves; order Gruiformes; family Gruidae; genus Balearica; species Balearica regulorum. The sequence goes on from NC_046186.1 coordinate 24,930,230, forward strand.
GTACATTAAGGTATTGCACGTGTTTTGGGTTTTTTTATTTTTAACATCACACAGTACTGAACTGACATTATGTCCTAATAAAATTCTCTGAAAATATACTAGAAGGTATTTCAGTGTTCATTCACTGCAATGTTATTTGACACCGTAGCTGGTAGGAAATGTAAATTTGGAACTAGTCAGGGCTGAGAACCTGCAGATATAGGAGTAGATCTGTAGCTCAGTCTTTAGAGATGACAACCCAAATTACACTGTAATTTCAGTCACCTTTTCTTCACATGCTGCCAGTTTAATAATTAGCATATTCTGCTGCATGAAGTTAAAGATTCTGGTAGGTTCAGGTGGATGTGTGAATTTTAGTTTACAAGTTGATGAAACTGCCTTCAAAATGCAAATGCTTCACTCAGAAATGATTTATAAATCACGTCCCAGACAGTAATGATTGTAATGAAGTAGTAATTAAACAGAAATACTGCTCTGTGGAGATCATCGTACTGCTCTGTTGAGACACTTGAGGTTAGAAATAAAGTTTACATAAAACATCAGGCCTATCTGTCTTATAAGTATTGTGTTAAATAACTAAGTTCATATTTAAACTCTTCAATTTCTCTGCTGTGGAGCAGATTGATAATTCAAGGGAATTTCATATCCTTTTTTTCCCCCAGAATATTGTCAGTATATCTGGCAGAAAAGATTGTTCCTGATGTCAGGATATAATCATAGAATGGTTTGAGTTGGAAGGGACCTTAAAGATCATCTAGTTCCAATCCCCCTGCCATGGACAGGGACACCCTCCACTAGACCATGTTGCCCAAAGCCCCATCCAACCTGGCCTTGAACACTTCCAGGGATGGGGCATCCACAGCTTCTCTGGGCAGCCTGTTCCAGTGCCTCACCACCCTCACAGTAAAGAATTTTTTCCTTATATCTAATCTAAATCGACCTTCCTTCAGCTTAAGGCCATTGCCCTTTGTCCTGTCACTACACTCCCTGATAAACAGTCCATGACCATCTTTCTTGAAGGCCCCTTCAGGTACTGGAAGGCTGCTGTAAGATGTCCCCAGAGCCTTCTCTTCTCCAGGCTGAACAATCCCAACTCTCTCAGCCTGTCCTCATAGGAGAGGTGCTCCAGCCCTCTGATCATTTTCGTGGCCCTCCTCTGGACTCGCTCCAACAGCCCCATCTGAGATAGGGATCCGCTTTGCTTCAATTAATTTGATGATGAGGTGGCAAGATACTTAATCACACCCTAACTAGAAGTGAGCACCGCCTCCCTGGTGTTGAGCCTCAGCATCCTGTCTATAGCGCTTTGCTTTGTTGCTGCCTGGGCATGTCGGCCCCTGGGAAAGAACTGGCTTGATGGTGCTGCTGACCACCTGCAGGACCACACGACTTGGCACATGCACTGCAATGTCCCTTCCCACCATGGGTTTCCTCAGCTTGGAAAAGAAGCTGAGCAGAGGCAGAGCAACCCTTTCTCCATCAAGTCACACAGCTTTGTACGTGAAATCAAGTTTCACTAAATTTTCAGCTTATCCTCCATTTTGCTCTCCTTCCTCTGCACCTCTCCAACATGCAGGAAAATAAGCTCAGGCATTTCATTCTGCATCTAGCATTTACTTACAGTCAGAGGAACACTTTAAGTGTAATTACTGAGTTACATAAGAGACACTGAAGCTGTACTTTTATTCTCAATTGCACTTTTCAAACACCAATGAATCTAAATACTGGCCTTGATGTTTATTGACTACTATATACCCATCACTGATAATTTAGTAAAACGGTTCTCTGGCACACATTGTTTAGGGGTTTTGTTCAGCTTTCTAAAATAAATTATTTTATCTCAGGGTGGAGGACATAACCCTGAGAATATGGTAACCAAATAATTTCCCTAATAAAGTTTTTTACATGACATGTTTTACTAAAAGGTTGACTCATTTTAACAACATTTGATTTTTTTACAAGAAAAGTACAAAAAAGAATAAGGGAGAGAATACAGACAAGAGAGACAACAATTAACCTCATTAAAATAAGACGTATGTCAGCATCCTTATTGAAGTATTGTAGGATGAAAAACAGAAATCATAATTCCTGTTTAAAATGTTAATGTTTCACTTGAGTCTACCATTTTGCTGTTCACAGAGATTACTCAAATTAAGCTATGTCTGATATCAGATAACTTTTTTTAAAGAAATCCTAAGTTAAAAGGCCTCAACAACCAACACTCTTAAAGCCTGAAATAAAATCAAGATCTACTAAAATAACACATTGCTACAGACAAAATTACAAACTTATGCTATGCAGACTCAGAAAGGGTGTTGGCCTATTCCTACCATAAAAATTGAATTATGTTCCTTCTTGCTTCCAAAATTGTGTCTCATGTTGAATACCTGCATTTCCATCTAGCCCTTCCATTTTGTTTCCTCCTCCCATACTGTCTCACACTCCTTCATCAGCCTTGGGGGCTTTCACCTTTCCTTCCCTTTTCTCTTATCCCTATGGTAGTTTCTTCTCTTTATATTTTTTTCCACTTTCACTCTTCACATTCCCTTCAATCTCACTTTCCCCTCTTATCAGACCGTATATGAACTTTGCCGCAAGCACAGTTGTATGAAATGATTTTTAGTGCTGCCAGCAGCTGGGAGAGTATTGCTTTAATGATCCTTCATGCGAACCAGATTAAAAGCCTCGAGCACAAGTGTCCTGTAGTCCAGAACAAACCTGCTGTTACAGTCATCACACTCCACACCTTAGCTTTTCCATACTGTAAAGCCTACATATAGCAGTACATACAGACATTGCATATTGACAGAGATAAATTGTATCATTTTATTTACACAAAATTTAAAGCTGTGTATGTCATCCTTGTGTACACCAAACCCATTTTTTTTAGGAGTTTGGTTGCATGGAACTCAGTCAAGAGCTTCTCATCTTCTTTCAGAGAAAACAGTATTTTGTCAGTCTTCTGCTTCCGAGGATGCATTCCCGCTCACACAATTCCCTGTGGGCACATCTAGCAATATTGTATTTTCCCACAACCTAGCAGAACTGGAAGTGACCGTGCCACGTCATTCATTTGTAAATCAGAACATTAAACTTTTCTCAGCTGATACATCAAAGGATTTAGAGAGCAAAGAACAAAATAACCCATTGCAAGCATTCCCCTAAGGACTGAAACACCATGTATTAGCAGATACTAGATATTTAAACAAATGTAAAAAAGGATAACGGTACATAAAATCATAATAACTCAAGATAAGCACCAAATTAACACAAGTCTTTTATAAATTAGCTATCTTTATAAAACCACTCCATTTATTAACAGCTCAGTCTATACCCCATTTCTGATGCCGAACAATGGTTTTATGTTCCCAGGAGGCTGCTCACTCTATCTGCTTGGTTCAATAGGACACCTTGGCAGCTCTGCTCTACTGGGGTTATGACAGTCTTGCTCAGGCAAACAGCAGAAGGCTAAGCAAGAGAACCATTTTCTGCAGGTAAATATTGCTCTGGATATACATGCAATTTCAGTTCCCTTTTACTTACAGGATTCGTGTTATTTGCTACATTTGCAAGGAAAGATACTACAAGGAAAGCTAAATTTAGCAATCTTTTGAGACAGTTAGACAGCCATTTTTATAAGGTAGAAAATAATTTTCTTCAGATTGATTTTCCTAATAGTGCCTGTAGTTTATTCCAAACGAGGAATGTGGTGGGTTTTGATCCCAGCTCCCTTATACTTGATTGGATGGCTGAGGCTAAAATTATTCACAGTGGTCAACCATGCCACAGTGTAAGATTATATTAAATATGCCAGTCATAGGGTTCAGGCAGAAGGGCATAAAGAGCAGCAGAACTTAAGATCTATTATTAATGCTAAATTGACTGTCACATCAGAATAACAATACTGCACGAGTTGCTTGAAATAAAATGCATTTCCTAATATGAACTCTTATTAATATGATTAGGAGGTGAAGTACAAAGTAATGCCCAAAGTGAATTCATGATCATTTCCTGTACTAAGCCACACTGAAAAATTAATGTTTATAAATTGATTAGACATCCTGCTCCAAAATATTGTTTTCTTAATAAATTCCATACATACAAACACTTATAAATAAAATGGAAACATTTATTAAAGGTTCTGTATTCAATTTTTAAAATAGCTTTGTAAATCTATCAAATACTAAGTGGAAACAGCAGAGAAAGAAGTCAGTAAAACACAGTCATTACTTTAAAATGTACAACAGTTCTGACTGACACTGCACTATGAATTGCAGTACGGCATGTCAACTTTTGGGAACGGTGTGTTCGGGAGAGGTAATGACAGGCTTCACATCGGTGTTTAAATGGCTAGTCACATACTAGGACCATAGCAACGTTTTGGATCAGAGCTTTATGAAAACAAGTGCACACAAAAGGTATTTCAAATTTGTATATTCTTAACAGTGAAATACACATCAATGCAGGTAAATTTTCTAGCAACATGTTATAGATTATTATACGTGCTCCATGCAGTAGTGTCATTTATTAGCATAGTGGAAAAACTTATAGTTGACATATTAAATATATAAGCTGTTTGTATTGCTGAAAACAACAGTATACTTTAGTACAGAACTTGAGAAAGATTTTTTTTTTAGAAAATCATAGAATCATAGAATGGTTTGGGTTGGAAGGCACCTTAAAGACCATCTAGTTCCAACCCCCCTGCCATGGGCAGGGACACCCTCCACTAGACCACATTGCCCAAAGCCTCATCCAACCTGGCCTTGAACACTTCCAGGGAGGGGGCATCCACAGCTTCTCTGTGCAACCTGTTCCAGTGCCTCACCACTCTAACAGTAAAGAATTTCTTTCTAACATCTAATCTAAATCGACCCTCCTTCAGCTTAAACCCATTGCCCTTTGTCCCATCACTCCATGCCCTTGTAAACAGTCCCTCTCCATCTTCCTGCAGGCCCCCTTCAGGTGCTGGAAGGCCGCAATTAGATCTCCCCAGAGCTGCCTTTTCTCAAGGCTGAACAATCCCAGCTTTCTCAGCCTGTCCTCATAGGAGAGGTGCTCCAGCCCTCTGATCAGCTTCGTGGCCCTCCTCTGGACTCGCTCCAACAGCTCCATGTCTCTCCTGTACTGGGGCCCCAGAGCTGGACGCAGTACTCCAGGTGGGGTCTCACAAGAGTGGAGTAGAGGGGCAGAATCACCTCCCTCAACCTGCTGGTCAAGCTGCTCTTGATGCAGCCCAGGACACGGTTGGCAAAATTAAAGTTAAATTTTGTTTAAAAACGAAACTTTCCTTCCACCTCCCTGTTTAGTATAATGAAGATCTGTTAACTGCACCTCTTCTCAGGAGCTCAGAGTGAAGGCAGGAGGTTGGCATTTCTTTTCCTGGGTAAACTGGGCAGCCTGGGGCAAAGAAAAACACCGTGTTCCTCTAACAAGTCACTTGGCTCATACAGCAACCTGATCATGCTTTTGCATGCTACGTTAGTTACCTACCTAAGGTTGATGTTATCCTATATACCTCTTATAAGGAATAACTCTTTCTTAAAGAATACCATGCAAGACTCCAAAGAACTGTTTTAGGCTGAGTACGAGAGGCTCTTCTGAACCAAACCTCCTAAATGTGTAATTTTGGTTGGAGACATATTTTATCATACAAGCCATACCAGAAGCTCTGAAGATAAAATGAGTCAGATTTCTGTTATATACACGGAACAAATAAGAAGAAACATTGCCAAAATACATAAGCTTTTGTATTCTTGCTCTTTAAACTGCTTATTTTCTGTTAAAATGCTAAGTTTTATTAATACTAAATTATTTGAGATGGTCAGACTAGTATGTATATGGGAATATTCATTTAAGGAAGCACTTAACAGAAATATGTATTCAGCATGCTAACTGGTCTATTATCAATATCTATTCAGAAGACTGCAATTCAAATTGCTAAGAGCAATTTATATCTATATATATATGAAAATGTGTTTCTTCTCCTGTATTTTTTAAGACACTTTATTCCATTTTTTTCTGATATTCAAATAACTGACTTCAGTATACAAGAGAAAGACTACTGCCACATCTGTGACCCCTTGATCACTGACCAACTTTAACATACAGGTAGTTGCCCCAGGCAAGAAAATCTAGATACAAAATTATTTAATGCCTGTGGGCTGCAAGACTGAACCAATTTCAGTTTGCCTAGGGCAGTAAAATCTTGAGAGTTCCTATTTTATGTCTGTCATCTTCCTATTCACAACTATAAATTTACAATAAATTATTTGCTTTGCATTAAAAATATATATTTACCAGCATCAAAACAACATATTTAACAGCATCAGAAGCTTGGTTTCAATTATTAATCAGGCTGAAATACAAATGTCAGGGTACTGGTTTTGGCTGGGGTAGATTTATTTCCTTTCAGAGAAGCTCACATGGTGCTGTTTTGGATTTGTGCTGAAAACAGTGTTGATGACACAGGGATGGTTTAGCTGTTGCTGAGCAGTGCTTACACAGAGCCAAGGCCTTTTCTGCTTCTCACACCACCCCACCAGTGAGTAGGCTGGGGGTGCACAAGGAGTTGGGAGGGGACACAGCCGGGACAGCTGACCCCAACTGACCAAAGGGATATTCCATACCATGTGACGTCACGCTCAGCAATAAAAGCTGGCAGGGGGTGCGTACGAGGAGAAAGGAGGGACTTTCAGAGTTATAGCATTTCATTTCCCAACTAATGGTTACGAGTGATGGAGCCCTGCTTTCCTGGAGATGACTGATCACCTGCCTGCCAATGGAAAGCTGTGAATGAATTCCTTATTTTGCTTTGCTTGCGCGTGTAGCTTTTTCTTTACCTATCATACTGTTCTTATCTCAACCCGAGTTGTTGCACTTTTACCCTTCCAATTCTCTTCCCCATCCCACCAGGGTTGAGTGAGTGAGCAGCTGGGTGGGATGCAGCTGCTGGCCGGGGCTAACCCACAGCAATCAGTATAACACTACTTCCTCTGTTATCTTTCTTTTTTACTGCAAATTTTGACATTGCATCTTTTCAGATACTAAGAGGTTCTTTTTAAGTTTGGAGGTTTTTTTTCCCAATTCAAGTAACAAGTTAAAATAAATAGTCCCAGAAACTTTGTTTATTCCCATTTTAATACAAATGGAACACATTTCTCTAAGACCAGTCTGTTGATCTCTTTATACTGCAGAAAACAAATGTTTGACGGAAACTTTGATGAAAGCTTGATCATTCATAGTTGGAAGGAAGTTCAGTTGATCATTCTTTCATCTTGCAGCAGTAACATTTTTTCCTACATATGATCTGGAAGAACCTGTTTTTTATGCTTTCTACTAAAGTGTTAAAATGTACAGTTCTGGAGAGCATACAGAAGACTTTGGTATTCACATTTTTATCAAATGCAAGCAAGGTAAAAATACTGAGAAGTATTCTCATACCTGTGAGCCTGCAGAGCCATGAAATAAATTCTGTTTATGCCTAAGAATTTATAGTGGTCAACACTAGATGTTATCTTTTTCTAGTTCAGGGAAAAAATCTGTGCATGGACAGTCTGTCTCCAAGGAAGGAGATCAAACAGAAACTGGAGATACTTGCTACTGTGAAACATATAATTGAACACCACAGGAAAGATGATCACTGTAGAAATTGTTGAAGTAAAACTGTATTCTGCACACCTTTCATCTGCTGAATCACACCGTAGTGAGAAGCACCTACTGGCTGAGCCTCACAAAGATCCCTGAGGCACTTAACAAATGAGCAAGTTGCAGTCAGAGGTGGTGGAATGAGAGTTCCAGATCAGACAACAAAACCCTACAGGTCCTCCTTTCAGTTGCATGTTCAGATCATCATTCAATCACTGATCAACCTGAACAGTTTCAGAGCTGTGATAAGCCATGAAATATATGGCAAAGGATTACAACATAAGGTTCTCGCGTTACTTTCTTTAGTACTTTTGATCCATTCCCAGCTACGGTTGAAATCATGTCCTTGAATTTGCAGTGGAAGTGAGCGGAAAGAACTAATTGCATCAGATTAGTTATCTCTGTTATGATCATATACATTGCTGATGAAGCTTCAGGGAAGTATTAGGAAGTCCCTAATCTAGCACCCCAGCCTTCATCGGTGGGGTTGTGATGATCCCTGCACACCAAGAAAAGTATCTTTGACTTAATCTAACTTTCTAAGTCGCTCTTCTCCTTAATGGATCTCCATTTTAAGTTTTGCTAATTATAGTTTCCAATGTTCCTTTTCTTCTTTAAAATGTGTTCAATTAGTTGCCTGTGTAAATTGCTATTTGTCATGTTCTTACGATAAGAGAGAACCCAGGATAAAATGGGTATAATAACCTCTACATGAAGTGTGATTTGTACACTAATGATTTATTTATTATTTTATACAACATGTCATATTATTTTTATTTTAGCTAAGCAGTATCTACTGTTTTTTCATATCACATACCTTTTCCAATCTATTTTTTATCTTTTATATTTCATTTTAAATAATCATTCTAAAAGACACCTACCAAAGCTCTAAGCACCCTAACATATCATTAGTGACAATACCACAGAAGTTCAGCAGCATACAAATAATCTAATAAATAAGTTTTCCTTGTCGTTGTGTTTTTGTATTGTGAGGGCTTGTCTAAACACTTCTGTTATATCTGCTATGCGGATATACCTTAAGCAACAAAAACTGCCTTCCCATAAGCTTAGGAGTAAAACCACTAGCAGTAACACCAAAATAAATTCTGATTGAGAATGAAGGTGACTGGATTCTTACTGCATCTTTTATTGGTACAAGTATGTAGGCAACATTTTTCAAGCCGACCTGTCAAAATCAGCCAACTCTCCCAACCCGCTTCCCATAGCCACTTCATTTAACATAAGATACAACTATGCTGGATCAGGTCAACAGTCTGCTACTCCGGTATTCTGGATCAGACAGTGGCCAATAATGGATATCTAAGGAGAAGTGTAGGAATGGAGCAAGCATTCCATGATAAAACTTCCTTTATACTCTTTCAGCTTCCAACAATTGCAGCTCAGACTTCTTAAGTCACAGGTAGTTTCCATGTATTTAGCAGCTATCAGGGGTGGGTTTTTGTCATGAGTTTGCTGGGAATTTTAAAGCCACTTTCAGTACAAAAAAACTTCCATGGACGAAATCTATTTTTTTAATATAGATTAGGCCTTGATTAGATATTGAGAAAAAACAGTGAGAAGAGCATTTTTGGCAATTTTTAAATATTCTGAGTATACGTGCAAGTCCACAAGTTGCCTCTGGTCACCATGTGATAGTGTATTAGTGTGGAACTAATGACCATGGTCCACTTAAAGGTAGTCTGCATTGGGAGGTTTGTGCAAAGTTAAGAGTTCTTATGTAAATTACAATTTGCCAGCAATTGTGTGCTAACTCCCTCTGTGAATACTCCTACTAAAGGCATTAGCACACCTGAAACCTATATTAATAAAGCTGGGGAAATAGGCATCTTCAAAGACTGATTGAGAGCCAGTAGATTAGGCAGCATGCAAAGGTAGGGGCTGTGAACTGCTTTCTACCTCTCTGCAAGGCATGGAACCTGCTAAGCCTCTTGATTTCAGACCTATGTGAGTTTGGCAACTGAATTAAGTAGCAAAGGTATCTCACTAATATGTTTAAAAGGCTCTGGGAAAAGTTGTTTTCTTCACTTTCAAAATCTAAAAATGAAGTACACTATCCCACGTTTACTGTATGCTAACAGCATCCTCAAAGACAGCCAGTATGAGGTATGTTCACACACTACCTGGAACTAACAAACATCCCCAAACAAACAAGTCCTTAGTAAATCCTTATCTAAGCAATTAAAAGCTGCCATTTCATTTACCAGAAATAAGACTGAATTATTCTCTATAAAAGAGTTGAAAAAAACTATTGAGATGGTGAACTGCTGCTATGGATTTTCTCCTGCCCAGGTTACAGTACTGTCACTTCAGAGATGTCAGTTGAGCACCATTCATAGAATAAGAAGTTATTTATGAACCCTTTTGATTGTAAACATGTTCTTCTAAGTGAAAATAATCTGAAAAGGTATTGGTAAGAATGGATCCTTTTAATCAGAAACATTAAAGGGAAAAATGCAAATGTGTAAATTCCCCTACACAAGAAGTTTAAATGAGAGTTTGTTAGACTCCAAGGAGAGGTGACACGTGAAGGGAGACAAAAAATAGGAAATACGATGTCCAAATCATTTATTACAGCTAACCCAAGTAATTCAAGAAAGCAACAGAAATGCTTATAAGAGAAATAAACAACTAAGTCTGCCTTTGGATATTTTTCTTTTGTTGCTACTGAAACAACATGATAGCAGACTGAAAGTCCACTGAACCTGTCTCCCCATACCTTCTCCCCCTTCCTCATTAAGTATTTAAGCTAAGCTGTAAAATGGAATAATGTAGATTTATCTTTAGTTATGAAAATTACTTGTGTGGCATTTTATATTTTATTTCATAGTAAAAAAAAATTAAAAATCATATATTTTAATTAAAAAGGTATTTTTGATCTTATGCCCTAAATTCCTTCAGATTTTATATATTCATGTAATTCATGTATCACTAAGGAGTTACTATGGTCTGTTGTGTCAAGGTCTGTGTGGGAGGAATTTTGGTTTCAGATTGAAGCCATTATCATTTCAGAATTGCTGTGGACCATCATTTCACTGTGTTTGCTATGTATGCAGAACAGCTCCCCATTTTAAACTGAAAGAAATTGATGGCAAGTGTTTCTGGATATTTTCTGACAGCTAATAAGGTTCTTAAACACAGTTTTTCACATCCACATTTCATAACGCATTAGTCTGTGTTATGGTATTTGTTGTATGTATGCATTTCTTTAATTTTAAAAACTAAGTTTACTAGCTTCCAGAAATTACTGTACATAGACATAGCTATAAAGGAGAAGTGACATACATATATTGTTACTGAAACTAGGGGGTTTTTAAACACAATAATTTCTTAACATAATGGCATGGAGCTGTTAGCCTCCAGAATTCATTCTCTCATTATTTCACACAAACATGAAACACTTTGATTTTGGTTTAATAGGAAATACAATATTTATCTTTACAGGAGTGTGAAGTCACGTATTTGCTTTCAGAAAATAAATATGAGCAAGCATACATGCAATTAAGGCATTCACAATCTCTTATCAATATATTGACTTGGACAAACTCTCTCTGGCTGAGTAATTTACTTTTGATACCCATTTAATATTTTGGCCACTGCTGGGATTCCAACAAGGGTGTTAATTAGTGCCAATTGTGAAGCTGGTTTCTGTGCTACAGCCATCTGTCTTACAGAGACTGAAGTTTTTAATTATTTTAAGGTGTAATTATAGATGTCTCAAATAATTTAAGATCAACCGTTCATTATTCAAAAAATCACAATGTTGCAGTCAGATACTAAAGAGGGTTTTTTTCCCAGATAATATGGTTGAAATGAGACACACTAGTAGCGAAGTAAAGCTATTATACTAACAACCTCATAGTAAAAGTCCAAGATGAGCAAAACCAAATTTGTCTAAGAGTACCCATAAAAATGCAAATTTGTGGAAAAAACAAACTCAGAATACTTTTTGTTTATAATTTAAAAATTTCCAGAGAGAATGCTGAAATTAATTTTGTTATACGGATTTTATGAGCAATTATTCTGAGTGTTTACACTTTTTATATACTAGTGGAACAGTATGTAATTATAACATATTAACGACATGTCATGATCATAAACCTGAACCATACCTGAAAAAAAATTTAAAACTATAAATGCGTAACTCAGTCCTGGCCCTGGACACGTAGTATAAAATACATTTATCTTCACTTGTTTTGTCTTGCACTCTCAGTCTTTCCGCTCTCATCCCTCCCGTTGCACTGGCCGGCTCTGCCGCGGTGGAGTGAAACCTCCCCCTGCAGCCCACCGCAGCAGTGAACTCCCCAAACTGGTACGATCCTTCCAGGCACACACGCTGTATATCAGGCACATGCTGCACATCCTTTAAATGGGTAACTTTTACACTGCAAACACCAATGTCTGGAATTTTTATCCCATACTAATGAAAATGTCAAGGAAACAAGATAATATGCTCCCAAGGCTTTACTTTTCTTTTTACATGATATAGCCAATGTCAATATGTAATGGATACATACTATATTTTGCTGTATGAAGTAATGTTTCAGAGGTGTGATGAACAACTACTGCAGCTTTTTCCATGCATTAATTTGTGATTTGCAAACAAAGCAATTATGAAATCATTACATTACTCAGAAATACTGGAGACTGAAGGAAAAAATGAAGCTAATTCTGTAGAGGAACAAAATATGATGTGATTTACCAAATTCTCTCCTCTTTTATCTGAAGATAGGTGGCACCAAAGGGAGTCCCCTTAACCTTTTTAAAATCAGTTGAAAAGTAACATGTATTACAGGAAGAGCTTTTATCTCTTGTTAAAGTAATAAAAAACATCTGTGGCAGAGTTTTAGGAAATTCAAAGCCAATTAGAAATGATGCTATGGGACACTCTATAAAGCAATAAAAATTCCCTTAAAATAAAAAAACAAATTTAAAATTTTAAACAATGAATAATTTCATGCATCCAACATAATAATTAGCCTATTTCTATGTAAATCAATTCATAATTATTAATATCTCTTCACTCCTGAGTACAATTTTGCAGAAAACATTTTTTCCAAAACATCGCAGAGGGGAAAAAAAGGAGTTATTATAAGTACCTCTCTTAACCTCTTTTGTTAAATTAGATAAATCAGGGGAAATTAAAATCTGTAATGAAATATGAAATTCCAAAACAAAACCTCTGACAAAGGAAGAAAGCAGTTTTGATACTGAATTAAATGGACTCAAACTAAGCATAGAGCACTATAATCTCCTTTTCTCTGGGGTCAGAAAACTGTCCATATAGACATGACCCTTCTAATATAACGCATCGGTAGGGTTACAGGGATAATTTTGTGACAACCAGTATTTAAGCATTTTAGTGCTTTGCTCTTCTAATCATTGAATAATGCTGTGGCCTGTAATGTCATTCCCTGGACTTCATGCCTGAGTTATCCTATTGAAGGCAATGGGCTATTTTACAATGTAAATATTAACCCCCATGTCACCATATAAATTTATATTTTCTTATTTGCATAGCAGAAGTCTCTCTGCTTAGCCTGAAGCATGTACAGGGTTTAATAGCTCGCTGCATCTCACAGCTGTCTGCAATAGTTCAGATTTTCTAGAATATGAATATTAATATATATTCGACACATTTTTACTTGACTTCTTTGATTAGCATCTGTATACCTTGCCTTACATAGCTCCTAGTCCCACAGACCAAGTAAATACTTTCCGTGGGGTGTTTTCCATATTTGATGGAAATAGAGGACAGTGTACATCCGATTAAAGGCTGTTGTGTACAATGTAAATTAATATAAACTCCCTCAAAGGCAAGGGATAAAAAGAAGTACTTTCACAATATGATTCCTCTTAAATTAAGGAAAACATCTGAAATAGGTTAGACGAACTGTATCTTTCTCTATTTACTGAATATAAAGCGACTCTAGGATCACGTAGATGGTTATACTGCACATGTCTACGGTTACCTGAGTTTAATTCTAACTGGGGGATTGGCAGGTCAATAAAAAAGGTGTGTTATCCGGGGTATAAAACTAGAATCAGGAACCTGGATATCAGGAAGGTCGCTCCAGAGTGAGTGGGTAGAATTCAACAGACCTGAGCTGGGATCCAACAGTTTATGGAGCAGACACAGCTGCCTGGAGATAGTGATGTGTAAATGCTATGCACAAAGTTGAATCCTTCTGTCTCCACACCCTGTGCTCAGGGCAGCAAGTCACTCTGTCCAACCTTCGGCATTTCTAGGCCTGAGAAAACCTCCTGAAGGTCACCTGCAACTTTTCCATAAAGATCTGGGTATGCTCCAGGCTGGCAATTGGAGAAGACTGGAGACTCACTCTCTTAGGTCCCATACTTTTGCACCAAAATCTGAGTTATCAATCTCTAAATATGTCGGACTGCAGAATTTTGAAAGTCATCAAATATCTTGCAAAGTACTATGAAACCTTTTATCATCTTTTAAACTGAAAACTTAATGATGATTATACAGTTTTATAGATCACAAAAGATCCTGCACAGATGATGACCCATCTAGTTTGGTTCCATGATTTGCACTGTAATAAAAATGCAGATTACGACGGCTCAGCTTGCTCTTCATTGCACAGATATCCATATTTCTCCTGAGAAAGGCAGTCCTAGCTACCAGGCTTTGGAGTATTCTGTGGTTGGGGACATCTGTCCTTCTTATTGAAACTCTATAACCATACAGGCAAGAACTCAAAAAGACCCCAAATCAAAAACAAACAACAACCCCCCCTCCCCCAACCAAACCCAAAAAAACCTCGACCCAACAAAACAAAAAAGGACAGGAGAAAAAATTACACAGGAGATTTATGGTTAGGGCAGTTGCACAGGAGTGGGGAAAATCACATTCTAGTTCATATTACTATGTTTTTATATCTTATCAAAAAGTGATTTGTAATGCAGGTATGTAAGATTCCCATTCCCCAGTGAGTACTCAAAGGACTAGATGGACAGTCATTTTCAGTTTCTGTATTTTTTGTTCTAAACCAGTAAACCTTGGACTCCCTTATACACTCATAAAACTTCAAAAATGTGATGTGGAGAGGAAGAGGAAATAAGAGGCATCTGAGGTAGTTCTGGACAAGCTGGGTCACACACACCAGAAGCAAAATAGTAATACAGCACGACAGAACTAATTAACCCTGGCCTGCTTGCAGTAGTAGAGCTGGTTGACTCAGAAGTCAGAGCAAGCTCAGAAATCACTCTGTATTATTACACAGCCCACAGCAAGAAGGAAAAAAAACATACCCAGTTTCTGAGCAGTGGGGTTTTTACATAAGTATTATGGAGTATGATATAAACACTATAAAACTACTAGAAGACAGATGTAAATACTCTGTTTCAAAATCATCTTGATAAGATAGTGATAAACTTGGATTTCAAGAAGTGCTGCTTGTAAAGCACAACAGTGTTCTACAGATCTGAAGAAGAATATTAAATTCATTTTTACTCATACCAGAAATAGAGTGGAAATTAATTATGTATTTCCCAGCAGCAAACTAAGAGGTCTGAATTTTTATACAGATTCCTTCCAGTGATGGTCTGCTCCTTTTTCATGTTAAGGAATAGATGTTCAAACCTCTGTTTCACCAGATTTAATTATGTTTGGCACATACACGACATGAAGGCTTCACCAGTTAGTTTCTATTTGGTAGTGTTCAATAAAGAAAAAAAAAACCTCTTTTTTTTTTCTAAGTAGTTTTATTTAAAATAATTCTGACTCGAAGTGTCATATGGAGGCAAGGTAGAATTTGCTTATTTGGTAACCACTTTTTGCTTGAACTAGATGCTATACACTGTTGTTATTGACAATTGTAAAAATCCCACTTCAATTTCAAAACAATATTCTAGCAATTAAAACTAAGTAAGCTTAAAGACCCAGAGAACACACTTTAATTAGCTTATATACACTATACTCATTAAAAAAAAAAAAAAGAGATCTCAATATTGTACTTACAAAGTCTCTTCAATTAGTTGGGGAATTACACTATTGAAATAATCACATTAGATCATTTCCAGGTATTAAAAAAAAACCCAGAAACTTCATACAACAATCATCTACCTGAATAATTCCTTTGATTATATCTGATTTGTTTTACAAATATATGCCTATTTGCTATGTAACTGTTACTTCCCCACTCTGCACACTTTTGAAAATGAGAATTAGGAAAAGTCAACCTCCAGAATTTTCCAGTTCCCTCTAGGAAAAAAGTGGCTGAGGCTACTGTCTCTGCTCCGAGTAAAATGTAAATTGCCACACATTCTGTAGTGTATCTCCCTGCTTTATCAAAGAGGAAGCATACAGGAGCTAAACAACCAGCTCATCTCTGATGGCAACAAAAAGGGTGACAGAAAATAGAGTGGATGCCAAAGCCATGGAAGATATGAGTTTCTACGTAGAACAACCAGCATTTTGCAGAGAATGACACTATTTCTATTAACAGGATTTGCATGTTTGGTTGGGTAGTTTTTAAAAGTAGGTTATGTCTCTGTAGGTGGTCTGGCAAACTAGCAGTGAAGATGCTATATGTATTAATTAGAAAGAAAAATCAATGATCCAACTATGACGATGCTTAGGCATTTTTCTAGTACAGTGAGGGATCAGCTTTAATATCTAATATAAGGCAGAGCTTATCATAATTTTGTCACTCTTTCACAAAGAGAAAAGCTGGTTTGTCACAGCTGCCTAAGCATACACAACTCTGAGTTGCATCTTTGATACATCTGGATCATTGTCACTAGCCAAATGTTCATATTGGATGTCTCTTCTGGATAGCTGTTAGATGCTATTTGCTCAGAATAAATTATAGTTAAAAAATTAAACCAGTGATGATCTGCTAACAACTGTCAACCCCAATGCTGATATGGTAAAGGCTCGGACACTATTACTAACTGTCCTGATAATACAAGTAGCTTCTACTTCCATAGGAAACTAACACTATCTTAACCATACTGAATAAAGACTTCAATATTTTTACACAAGCTGTTACACGTCATTGTTAACCATTAGTAGTAACAGTATGATGGACATGATTTCTGGAAATGAATACCATCATATCCAAAAGATATATTATTTATGGATAACAACTCTCAGCATTCTTCCTCTTAGATCTCTCCCTGATGGCTTGATTTTATCAAATATCAGCATTTTGTTTTGATGAAGTCTTAATTTTATTCTATTTTTCAGGGAGGTAATTTTCATTGTGTCCACTTCTTAAGGAGTGAAAGAGGTGATCTGATGATTCAAATTGAGAACATTTGTCAAGCAGAATATGAACACCAGTGGGGAAAGATGAGTATGTGTCTCATTTTAGTATCTAGTAGAGAAATCTATTAGACACAAGTTCAGCTCTTGCCTTTGTAGGTATATTCCTCTACGACTTCTTTGGGAAGGGAACCAATTACACTGAAATTCATTTTCAGTCCCTTTATTTCTAATCAGTTATAACAAGACAGAGTACATATTAAACCTGAATAGGCTGATGTGGAAAAATATTAGTATTCCCTGTGCAATTTATTATTCATGTTTGAACAGACACACGTGCTGGACTACTTTGCTTCAGGCTATTCTATTTTCTTCGTCATTCTGTATTCATCCTACACTATTCAACGTAAATAAAGGAGCATCTTCAAACTAAAAATAAGTTACTTGAGTATTATTTTCTTACGCAAAATGAGTAATAAAATAATTGAAAGTGGAAGATACACATTTAAAAAGTCTCAGTTTCATGTAGAGTATTTTTGGAAAGTTTTTTTGAGTATTGTTGGTTTAATTTGTCAGTCTGAAAATGTGGGTAATTGATAGCTAATGTATGAATACACATAACATAATTAAATTCTGCATTTTGGCAATGCCTCTATGCATGTCCAAAACAATTTACTGTCTGTACTACAAGATGTAGTCTCGAGATCTGAGAGAATACTGAATTAATCTTACTTAGTGTAGTTAAGATTTAAGAATCCCTGAGATGATAAAGACAAGTACCTTCACTGGGAGAGTAGCTTGAAAAAGTGTAGTGGAGGAAGAAGGAATAGAGAATGGAACATTTTAAAAGCCTAAACCAAAAGCCTAAACCAAAACCCTAAACAACAGTCTGGTAATAAAACCTGTGGAACTATCCACATGAAGACTGTGGGAGAACTCACAGAGCAGAAGACAGACTGTAGAGAAGCAAGGCTGTCCTTTTCAAAGCAGGGGACCTGGCAAACTCTAGGACAGCAGAACTGGTCAGAGAAAATAAATGTTTTCTCCAGAGAAAATGAGTATCTAAAGTTATCCTTAAAATCTTTTAACGTTTGAAAGGGAGCACTTTTGTTACAAAAGAGTAAAAAAAAAATAATTAAAATGGGAAGATGTGACTATAAAATCATAACTTAGGATACGAATTCAGGTATAGGTGAATTGTATAAACTTTATTTAACTAACTCTAAATGTTTTGTTTGCATTTCAAGGTGATGTTTTTATAGTATACATAAACTGAAGATGTCATGTTAATGAAGAATGGTATTGGGAAAACAGAACCAAATCTGGGAGTTACAGATTTATGAGTATTTATTTGTGATTGCTAAAGAACTCTGAGACTGAAACTGTCATAGACTATCTGTTTTGGTTTAATTGTCTTTGTAAATTGTGCTTCTTTATGTTATGTAATCAAATATATATGACTCTAAATTGTAATAGCAGTTCTAAAATTGAAAAGTATAATTTAATTTTAAGTTATTTTCTTCTACAGGGAAACATTTTCTGCATTAATCTAGACCAGCACAGCATTTTAAGATATTTGCAATGAATCATAACTTTTAAATAGATATTATCGTGGTAGCATGCATTAGCAGTAGTGTACATTCAGCATTCACAATTCTTCATAAATGTGATGTCATTCATTTGGTATCTGCTATTTAAAAGCTGCACTGATGCTGACAGCATGAATTATGTATAATTTTTTAAGACTTTGTGGCCCAAGCATCATCTTATGTATTATTGAAGAGAGCACTTTTTACTCACATGTGCATTTACATAAAAAAGCTGAAATCCATGTAAATAAAAATATGAAAAATGCTTATGCTGATGACACATCTAAAAAGAAAAAATGCATACACTCATGCTTAAAAGAGATCTCTAAATATCAAGAAACTGCATAAACTAACATCAAATTAAAGCTGTTACCTGAAATCAGGACATTTATTGGTGTGGCAATTAAAGTCAGCAAAGTATTACTCTTAGGTAAGTATCCCTCAAAGAGCCATTCTGTTTCAAACTCAGATTACAAAAAAGTTGTCTCAGCAGCTGATGAGTCATTTGGTAACTGATAAGGGTTAGTTCCCAAACCACACAATTAGCATCGCAGAGCTCAGTCTATCATTTTTTCAGACTGCATTTGCAGATGAAATTCAAGAAACTTGTTGGTTTTGTTAAGAACCTGGAAGCCATTTTTATAGGATGAAGTAGCAGCCAGATAGTCTGAAACAACCTGAAGGAAATGTGTTTGTTAATATAACATGCGGAGAGATAATTACCCATGATTATCCAGCTGAACAAAATGATGAAATGTAAACCATGTATATGCTGGATTTTTTTTGTTGTTTATCTTCCAATAAAAATTACATTGACTCTTATTATCTTAATATTTTATTTATTTCATTATGAGTTTTGCTCTACAAATAGCAAAATACGGTCCTCTGTTTCCATTTTTGATGGAATACTGGCACAAATTTGTTACCATGGATGCATCCATCATTGTTCAACACTATTTAAGTAAATTAGATTTGATGTTTAAAGACTTTAATCTGCTAACTAAACCATGACAATAACATTGCTGAATGTTTTAAACCATTAATATGGATGGGAGGAGGGGAACAGCTAAGGCCTTGAAAAGACAATGAAATAACTCATGTTCTCTTTTAATGATACAACTTCACTATTTATTTCCTGTAAAGGGGGTTATTTCTTTTTAATAAATTCCCTACCTGTGTGTCCTTTAGACTAGACCAAAATTGTACTAGGGTGGTGGGAGAAAATTAATAAACACTCAAACACAGTAAATTCCTGGTAAAACTGGCCCTACCATCTGGTTCAGTGGGGTTTTTTTAAAACAAAAGATACACCAAAAGTGAGAAGTACAAATGGCAAAGACTGAAAACTCTTCTGGTTTTAACTACTGCACCACGTGTGAAGGAAAAAGTACAGATGACCCACAATTGTATGAGCCACTTATTCACCACGTTTTGCAAAAAAAAAAAGGTGGTAGATGGTTTAAAGAAAGAAGGTGTGACTGGTGGGTGAACACCTAGGGTGGCAGGAAGCCTCAAGGGGAGGAAAGGTTGTGGGCGAAGAGTGGGGCTGCTGCAAAGGGTGCGAGCTTCGCTCAGTGTTGAGGGCATCCAGGGGCTTTGGTCTGGATGAACAGATCACCTGGGTGGATCTGCTGAATGGATGAACTAGAACTGGTTGTTTGAATGCTTCTCTCTGAGTTAATCAAAAGAGTCTGAAGGTCTGGCTGAGCTAAGCAGATCGGTATGGGGGACATGGACCACCAAGCTCTAAGGTAGGACTTCAGCCCATAGAGGTGGTTAAACCCAGCCATAATACCCTTCTACTACACCCAAAAATACTAAACATCCTCCAGACGGTGTGCCCGGGGAGTGCAGTTGTGTTTGGCAGAAATGTTTAGCCAAAGGACTAATGAGGTGGTCACTGCATGGGCTACCCACCGCTATGTGGGGAGAGCTGGTGGTCAGGACCAGGCTCAGGCAGCAGGACTCCCAGGTCCTGCATCCCACGAGCAGTAGCGTAGAGGAGACACAGCATGCAAAGCCATTGAAACCTGCAGGGAAGTGGCTTGGCCCCCACCGTTATTTCAAGCTGTGAGGTGAGGATGGCCTGTATGAAAAGCTCTGCCAAAACAAATTGTAGACTGATGCTGCTTTTTTCAAACAATGGTACAGCACATGTCAAAAGGACAACACTTTGATGATCTGTTCACGAAACTTGGCAAGCAGGTTATTGTGTAGTGGTTCATCAAAGTGAGGACCAGAAAGCTGGAAATACATTGTTACATTAGTAGAAATAGTTGGGCTAAAGGGAGGTTTTACCCCAAACAAGCTGCATTGCTCATTTAAATCAATGTTTTGTCACTTGCCCTGAGAAATGTAGTTTTATAATGGCTCATGCTAAGAACAAAGTGCAAATGGTGTGCTTCAACGTACAAAGGAATTTCCAATCTCAAAGTAATAGGACAGAAGGATGGTGGAATGGACTAATAAAATGATAGCTACAAAAGAGTAAAATGATAGCTACAAAAGAGTCAATCTGTTAATACCTCCAGAATAGGATCCCACTTGTAGGAAGTTGCAAAATGACTAAACAAGCAACAAACTCCATGGTGAGTCCTGTTCATAACTCGTTCATGTCAGTAGCTGCACAGATCCCTATTAAAATATAGGTAAAATTCTTTCAAAGCACTGGAGATGAGGTTGTGGTTAAACATTCAACTGGGGATCGATCTGGGTGATCATTTCATAAAGTAAAAAGAGTATGGGATGCTGGAGAAACTGAAGGGAGTAATTTAACAAAAAGTGAGGCTTGGATTATGTCCAAAACCTGGTCTTCTCTTAAAGAAAATGTGATGTTATGTGATCACCATGGGAACACTGAAAGTCAGAACATATACCCGATACCTGTCTCTAGCATGTTCTATACTTACATTAGGATTTAAGTGTATTGCTACATAACTCTGCAAAATCAAAATCCCATGTAATATCAAGTAACTTTGAATTAGTAACTTTGGTATTACACATTAAAGCCTCTATGAGTGGAATATCTAAAAGAGCCTGGGCAGAACGTATTGGACTCTGATATAAGGTAGGAAAGACAAAAGTTACCAAATGTTTTTTGTTACAGAGTTATACTCTCAGTTTCTAGATAAAGAAAAACCGGAAGAGGGTGATGAAGTGACCTGTTCTAGATAACCTTTCAAGATGATGATGATGATGGTGAAGTGCAACCAATGCCACAGTAAATTCCAAGGTTTTAGAAGAGAGTGTAGATAGAAGACAAGATGATAAATCCTTCTTCAAGTTTGTTTTACCTGGTATCAGTGCCAAATTATGATGTCTCATTGGTCTTTAATTACCGTGGAGCGATGGTGGAATTGTCTTCCTCTCATTACTCATACACCACAGGAGACCAGGACTCATCTTGCTTACCAGACAAGTACTCTGCATGGGTTTTATATTCCAACAGATTTTTTCAGTCTTTCCTTTCTAATTAGCCTTTCCTAGCTCTTCAAGAAAATTTTGTATAATACGCCAAATTTAGCTCTTATTATTTTGAACAACTTGTTCAAAAGACAGCATGTCGGAAAAATAATAAATATGTTCTCGATCATACAATAGGTGTGAGATAATAACTGTCTTGGAGAAATAAAAATTAGCTACATTTTAAGTGTACTCATAGACTGACTGTATGGTGTTGCATGTGTGTCTGACTAGACAATTATATTTTACAATACAACATGGAAGGAAACTTCATTTTAATTTATCTCTTTATTATTATAAATTTCATTAGTGGCAACTGCCTGTCTGTTTCAGCATGAAAACATAGAGGATTCGTCTTACTGATTAGCACTGCTAATGAAGAAGCTGCCCTGTGTATTAAGTTGCCCATTTATAAGCAAAAGAGAGGATCTTCACACTTTACAGAAACATCCCTAAAAACATCCCCTACTGTGTGTTTGTTTTTTTCTTTAAGGAATATAAATTCAGATTTTTGGAGGAGAACTGATGCATCGGGTCAGTGTAATAAACCTGCGATGAAGACGGAAATTAATGGCATGGGGAGAAAGGCTCCATACTGACAGGAGCCCTGCTGGAAATCTGAAGTTTAGAGGCCTCTTGAAAGATTGTATGTAGGGGTTTTATCATCCCTCTCACATAACCACCTGGGATTCCTACCCACCTCACATGATCCTCTTCATAAAAGATTTATTGAACTGCAAGAAAACGGAAGAGTGCAGAAGGCTATAGTAGTTACCAAGTTACTTTAGCAGTGCTGGTGAGAAGCAAGTGTTTACCTTGTTTAAACATCGACTTGTAAGGATTTCATCATGTATAAAGATCTCAAGGTGAAGAAATAACAACTATGTGAAAGACTAGAACGACTGCAGAATCTCCTGTTGATGTTTCTTTCTTAGCACACATAAATAAAACCTAAAACAATTCAAAAAGTGCAAAGAGTTTACAAGGTAATATGCTTTTTTCAAACTACTATGTTTTAAATCCTTTTAAGTAAACTCACTCAAAATCAAGTTCAGATTTGTGTCATTCACTCATTGTTTTAATGGCAAAATTTGAATGGATTTCTACAAACCATGTAAAATCAGAGAACAAAATCAATACCATACTGGCAAGTCCACGGTCACATTTGAGACAAAGAACATAACAGAGTCCTCAAAAAGTACTATATTGTTTGGAAAAGTAATAAACTCATCCTGTCATGCATTCCCAAATCAAATCAAATCACATGAAATTTGTACCCTTAAATAGCATTAGGATAGCAGCACTAGGATAGATAGGTTGATTTTTGACATGAAAATGGGGGTTATAGCTCTTGTAGAATGATCTTTAGAATGTCAAAATGTTTAGGTATTTTTAAGAAGATGGACCCTGAAAGCTTCTAAAAATAGTGAAATTGAGAAACCACATGGTAGCAAAACAAGAGGTCACAGTGTATGGTCTACTCATTATTACTATGCATATGTCCAAAGACGGGGAGCTAGGAATTTCCTACAAAAATTATATTGGCCTTTAAAGAAAGTAACACATAATTCAAAATTTTTTTATTTTTTTTTTATTTTTTTTTTTTTTTTGTGCTTAGGAGTCTAAATCTTATTTCCACCCCAAACTTGCCTCAGTGTAATTAATTGTAATTCTCAAACTATTCAGTGAAATCAAAGTTCTTCATGAACAGTCAAAACTCAGGTATTTTAGGTTAGTTTTTATCTCCTTAGGGAGCAGTACATGGTGAGCTAGAATAAATTGCTCTTAAACTGGCAGTGTAGCTCTCAATGATGTTCCCACATACTGAAAAGAAAAATTGTTGTCAACATACATTTGCCATAAGGTTCAGCCCATTATATAGTCAGTGCACTCATTGGAAAAGTTTACTGTTTTGTCTGAGAGAAGTGCGTAGTGTTCAGTGTTTTATGACTTTTTTCCTACTCTTCAGCAAATTGTTTATTTGAAGTAACAGACCTATGAGCATAAAAGATTAACAGGAAAGTATATTTAAAATATTACACTGAGCTTAATTACAAAGAAAACATACTCAACTAAAAAGTAAATTATATTCTGCTTATTTGTACCAGTTGAGTATATTTTTGTCTTTTTTATATCTTATGTCATTAACTGTTAGATGGAATTTGATTTTTGAACAGGTAATTATGTCTCATTTCTCAAAGAAGAATTTCTTCATATAAAAAACTATATTATACTGTTTATATTTATACCTCTAAAAGTATAAAAAAGTCAATCTTTTCAATGACTTGTATTCTTTTTCCTCTTTATTACACTTATTATCATATCTTACAATTTTAAATATAAACATCCACGTGTGTGTGCATGCATGTGCCTTGGAGGTATTTCAGCAACATTATTGCCATTCTAGAGATCATAAAATGAAACAGAGATTCTTAAACCAAGATGCTCAAAAAGTATTGAGATACCTGACTCAGAACTGAAGAGTTTAGCATTTCCATTTCTTTGACGATCTATATCTAAGTTCCATATACTTTACAACTACTAGAAATCATCACTCAAACTGCTAAATTTTCAGAAGTAAATGCTAGAAGTGTTTTTGTAATTTTTAGGCCTCAGAGCTATCATTTATCAAACTTGGAGCAGTGTTCTGACCATGGAAATTATTTAATGTAGCTTTAAAGATACTAACTCAGGTTTATCAGTCCTATAATTCTACTGAACTCATGAATAACACTTAACCTTTTCTAGTTTATGTTTTATAGTTTCTCTTCCCCATCCAGCCTTTCCTGTAATCTAGCACTAGTAGACTAAAATGATCATTAAACATTAAAGATATATAAAGTCTTTCATAGGTCTAATTCAGCAGGACGTAGGAATGGATTTGTAAGAAAAAAACATATCCTAGGTAAGCATTTGAGAAGGTGTATCTGTATGTGCTTTCTCCAGAGCATACCATACACATCTAAGGGTGCTTCTCTCCTGAGTGATTGGAACTTTTCATGTACTCCTCTGCCTTCTAGTTCCAGTTAGGTTTCACAAGTTCAATGTCCTGAAAGTTAAATCCCCAGAGGGACTTCTCACAGTACATCTAACGTGTACAGACAAGCTTGAATTCATCACAGGGCACAGCAGCAGCATGTCCAGAAGGAAAAGGAAAGATGGCACAATACAGTCAAATAAGTGTAGGAATCACTCTGAGGATGTAATCATAGCTGTGCCTACATACAGAAATCTCTCTATATAGATACATATATGTATCTCATTCAGAATTTTAGCTATACTACATATATTTTTAGTGTTTTCTACCGATTGGTGTAACCGTCCCTAATTCAAGTGCTAAATACTCTGAATTCCATTTCTATAACACACTGAATCATGTTCACTATATACTGAATTAAATTCCAAACATATAATAGACTTATAGAATCATAGAATACTGGGTTGAAACGGACCTCAAGGATCATCTGGTCCAACCTTTCTTGCCAAAAGCTCCTTCTAGACAAAAGCATTCTCTAGACAAGATGGCCCAGCACCCCATCCAGCCAAATCTTAAAAATGTCCAACACTGGGGAATCCACCACTTCCCTGGGGAGATTATTCCAATGGCTGATTGTTCTCATTGTGAAAAATTTTCCTCTCGCGTCCAGTCAGAATCTCCCCAGGAGTAACCTGCACCCGTTACCCCTCATCTTTTCATGTGACTCCTTGTAAAAAGGGAGTCTCCATCTTCTTTGTAGCCACCCTGTAAGTACTGGAATATGGTGACGAGGTCTCCCCTAAGCCTTCTTTTCTCAAGGCTGAACAAACCCAATTCTCTCAGCCTTTCCCCATACGGCAGGCTTCCCGGTCCTTTGATCTTCCTGGTGACCCTCCTCTGGACGCTCTCCACCCTGTTCACATCTTTTTTTGTATGGTGGGGACCAAAACTGAACACAGTATTCCAGGTGTGGCCTAACAGTGCTGAGTAGAATGGGAAAATGACTTTTTTATCTCTCCTGGTGATGTCCTTGTTGATGCAGCCCAGCATCCTGTTGGCTTTCTCTGCTGCTGCAGCACACTGTTCACTCATATTGAGCTTGTTGTCCACCAGAACCCTTACACTTAAGAGTTGTATATGCAATGTTTAATATCACAGTATCTAAGTTTCTTACTAAAGGAGGTAAAAAGCCTAATGAAGATCTTGCCCTTGCTTACAGAAAGCTCTGATTTAGACTTGGACTCAGCTTTCAGCCCCTCACAATCAACAGTCACATACCAGTATTTGCAGACAGTTACATTGCACTACAATTTCTCTCCCAGACATCCTTCATTTTCCATTTCACATCTAACTTCTTCCAATTATTCTACTTTCCTTCCTGGCCAGTAAAAGCAGAATTTTTCCTCCCATCTATGCCCTGCTGTTCTTTAATAGACCAAGGAACAATTAAGACTTCTGAAAGGGAAACGTTCTGTTCACTATGATAACAAATATTCAGGCTTTCTTTAAACATAATTACTGGGATATACTGCATGTAGAGTTTACCATCATATTCAATCACAAGTTAATTTTGAAATGTTCTACACTATAAAATAAATGACCTTTTCAGAAGAGATTAAAATACCATCAAAAATGCTTCCAAGCTAACTTTCTCCATCCAGTTTCAATATCCTTGACCTTCCTTACAATCACCTTTTTCTTTTCCTTGCCTCTTAAGTTATTATGTTGCCTTAAAATAAGCACACAATCTAGCTGACTGATGGTAACTATGTTTTAAATACACTTGAAAATGATGAACAATGAACTGGTTTTTAACAGCTTTGTATGCAAGCAATTTTTAAATGTGCATAACATGCATTGAGGAAATTCAGGAGATTAGCAACACATGAGAGATAAAGTGGTTAGTAAATTAATTATGTGAGGATAAAAATTGTGTGTGATTTAAGCCGTGACCTGGAGCATACCCTACCCTAAAGTTCCTTTCCCACTTATTTTATCAGAGATTAATTTAACTCCTCATAACCCAAATTCATGTAACCCAAGAGAGGTTCCTGTGTCAGATACACCATATTTACTCATATCTTCATATATTGGTTCAAGTACAGACATATCACAATAAACTTTGGCTACAAATATGCTCCTAATATTTAAAGCTGTGCTCTACTGAATGTTGAGTACACCATTTTCACTCTCCCTAAAGAAATCATGAAAGTGCTGGGAGGTGAAAGTCTCTGTGTTAGAGTGCAGATGATTACTGAGGAAGCCCTTACAACTTTTTATGGTTAATATCAGCTCATCACAACTGGGCCTGCTCCTGAAAGAAGTGTATGTTCTCTAATACCTCTTCTGTGAATTCATCCTTCTGATGCATCTTTTCTCTTTTCAGCTCCCCAACACTCATTTACCAGAAAAAACTTATTTATTCTCATTGACTAATATCAGCATTTTCATCTGAAGGAAGCTGGCAGGTCTCATTCCAATAAGCAGAAGAGGTTTTCAGTCTGCAATAATATTAGCATAGTTTGTGGACAATGAGATACATTTAGATTATCGTGCTGTTCTAAAATCCACTAGTAATTTAAGTCGTCTAAACAACATCTTAGTATGAGAAGAGTACACAACCATGCAAAGCGTCAGTAGCTGGCTCAAAACCAGAGATTGTTATTGTAGAAGTGTTTTAGCTATTATTACAGTTTACGAATTTTGTAAACATACAACAGTGAATCAGACTGAAAGAGTTTACTCTATTAAAGCATGCTACCAACGTGTTTTGGCCACGAAAAGCAGCTTCCTTAAAGAAGGTAAATCAAATACAGCAAGTTTGGGGGGATCCAGTATATACATTTCTCTGTGTGAATACAGAGAAAGAGAGAATTCTCCAGGGACAGAAGGCTCATCATGGACCTTAGCAACAGAAAAGATAAACCTCCCTTAGTAGTTTAGCAGGTTTATATTTTATTTATCAGTTATGGGAATGTGTCCCGTCAGTAGTGCTGCAGCCACAGATAATGTGCCTCTATTGCCCCAGGGCTGCAGTAACTGTAGTTTTTGCATAGCCAGGAAGAAGAAAGAGGCCAAGAACAGATTATCACATAACAGCTATCCATGAAATACATTGGTTTTTCCTTCAATAATTTGTATCTTGTCCTGACACAAATGTCTAACATTCACTAGTCTGGTTCTCAGATATGCCACCTCCAAATCACAGAATTGCAATATAGTCCCCAAAACAGTAAAATTAAACTGTAAATGATCAAAGGGTGCAATGCATTAAGCCGTTATTAAATCAGGTGCATGTAAAAGGAAGAGTTCTGAAGATTTCTTTTTATTTATTAGGTGAGCCATCCTGTGATTGGAGGAATATATTTTCTTCCAAAACATGGAAAGGAACATAAAATCCCTGAATTGTACCAATCCTCTCTAGGTATCAGCAACAGGTATCTGTGAAACCTCTTTCAAAACAAAGAAACTGTTAATGAGAAAGGCTAGTGTGAATCTTTTTTTTCAAATGATGGAACTTCATTCTTCTTTTTAAATTTTGAGAAAGCAATTATTTCAAAATTAAATTTATAAAATTTAGGGTACTCAAGGAATGCTGAGCACCCTAAACTTTTTCATTTGATCAGGAATTATTAGCCTCTATCCTGATATAGCATTACACCCTTTTTTTTTTTTTTTTTAATTGTTGTAGTATTTCTCTACCTAAATTGAAAGCTGTATGAGATAGTATATGAAGCAGAATAACTACAATCATATTGCAAACAAAGTGAAGAAATACATGATGTTCCTAAAAGAATGGATGTACCTCAAACATCCTTTATTTATGGACTTCAGCTAAAATATTTTTCTAAATGACAGGAGCTCTGCTCTAAAAACTAGTTTCTAAACTACTCAGAAACCCTGCTAATAAGAAGTCTAGCATCACTGATGAGGGTATTAACCAACTGCCTCAGTATACCACAATTCCTACAAATGTACTCTCACAAAAACTGAAAAATGCTCTTGACTTGGCTCTGACTTACATAACAGTAATCTATATACTTGGTGGTAAAGATTATTTAAATCAGCATAGCATAAAGCACTTTTAGTGAAATTAGCAGAACTCTCCCAAAACTAAAAACCTGATTCTTTGGGGATGAAGTATAAATCCTCCAGTTCTGATGATCACTCTTTCAGATACCATACAAATACCTGCAAGAATCAGGTTCAGCTGTATTTTTTTTTGTTTTATAACTGAGAAAATTTTGCTCAGCTAACAGAAAGGTTTTGGAGAAGCGCATGGAACAACAGATATTATCAGTGCTATACAACAAACACAACAGAAACATAGACAAAAACCCCTGGGTCTCAACTTTGCCTTTATTAATATAACAAAAGCATTTAATACCACTGTCTGTGAAGACTTGTGTACAATGTCGAGATTGTTTTGGGTTGTTTTGGGGGTTTTTTTGTGGTTTTTTTTTTTGTTTGTTTGTTTGTTTGAACAAAGCTACTAAAATCATTAGCTTATTTCAAAAAAGATGATGTGAACAGACATAAATGAAAGAAATCTCTATAACGCATTTTTATCTCCCCTAGCCCTCATATCCACACTACCTTCTTTGCTCCCAGTCTGCTAACTGGTCCCTGTGGTGTCCTTAAAGGAAATTCAGTTTGGGCTTACAGTAGGCATTCACTTCCTCTGATGACTGACAGTCTCTCTGCTTCAGTGGCCATAAGAAAAATCTCTCTTTCCTCTCAGAATATGTACCTGTGACAAGCAGGCTGTGAAGAGCTCTGGTGAAATAGCTTCCTAGTTTGTAAGGTAATGTAAGTGGCAAAAAAAGTAATAAAAGGTGATTTCTTTTTTTTTTTTTTTCTGTTTTCTAGTGTGCCCTCTCATCTTCTTCAGCTTTGTCAAACATCTTTGAACAACTGTAATACACATAGTATTTACTATTCTTCAGCACCTACGTAAGATATGCAAGAAAAAATGTAGTTCTGACAGTCTATGCAGAGAACCATCCAAGTATGGAAAAGATGCATTCACACAACCAATAAAGCAATATGTTAGATTCATTCCCAATACAATTTGGAAATCAATATTTTACACTCTTTAAGGTCAGTGTACTGCATAAGTCAATCTTTTGTTCTGATCTTTAAAATTACATATACTCTAATTTATTATAGTAATATGTTCAGAAGTGCTGAGTTGAGGCTATCAGAAAGCTGATTCCCATTCTGGAATTAGTCACAAATTTCTGGAAAACCTATGGATCTCTCCCTTTTTTTCTTCTGTGGATTTCACTAGAGTATGGTATGAAAGCAAGGAAAGGTTACTCTTGAAAAGATTTTGGAAATGGAAAACACATTGTAATATTTTGTTGGTAGTTCATAGCGAAAGGAGAGATTTCTGGAAGCATGATTTTCCCTTCAACTGCAATACAATGTTCTAGAGACACTGGTTCCTTTTTCTTTCAGAAAGCAGTAGGAAGATTATGGGAAGAATACAATTCTGGTTTCCAAATTCTCCAGCATGAGGGATTTGAGGGAAAGTTCACCAGCAGAAGAAACGTTAGAAGTTGGCACTCACAGCTTAAGCAGTTTAGCATACATAACATTGCCCCTGCGAAGGTACAGGAAGTGCTGCCAACTTCTATAGCAGTATTATATGAGATAACTGAGATTACTGATATCCTTCGTAAAAGGCTAAAAGCCAGATTAAAAATTTGCATAACTACATTTAAAAGGTTCTTGAAATGTTCTTTCGAAAAGTCTCAGAAAGCAGACAGTAAGTAAACCAGACAAGATATTTAAGATTCCTTGTATGTGTATGAGTAAATGCAGCTGTAAATATGATGATTCTGTTAATAAGAGTGCATATGTGTTTCAAATCTGTCGTGCACAGAGTGGGACAGACATGCACCTTTAATAAATGCTAACATGAGAACCGGTTTTTTCATATCACTCATGTTGCTTGCTGCTACAACCATACAATTTATCTCAGAGTCAATATTTCACATTTGCAAAGTGTTTAAAACCCATTGATTCTTAAAGAACATCTCTGTAATTAACTAGAGATTGTTTATCTTTGTTTTACAGAACTGAGACAGAGGAAAATTATTTGTCCAGGGTTTTGTAATTAATCAATAACAGTTAATAAATTCAAAAATATATATTTCTGTTCCTTACTTACAATTCTAAAATAAATGTCCTATACTACCAGGATAATCATCATCAATAACAAACAAAACAATGAAGTAATCCTATTGATATACTAGAACTGATACTGACAATGTCTCTACATGTTTCTTTCTTCACAGAACACAGTAAACCAACCTTGATTAAATAGTTACTCCTGTTGGTATCATTATATGCCAGTGTGGCACCAAAACTGAAATCTAGGGGAATATGTCTAAGTAAATAAAAAAATAGTTTCATTTAACACCAAATCCACATAAAAAAGCAGAGTCATACACAACAACTTCAGACAGAAAAGGCTAAAACTCAAGACTGCCTTCATTCAATGATGTGTCCTAATCACTGAGCTTCCTTTCTTATTTTGAACAGATTAAATTCATATTCTTCAATACATAAATACAGTTTCGACAGGGGATACGGCAACGTACTCTGGCATGCAGTATCTTACAGTTTGGTGAATAATAACTGCCAAATTATGTATTAATTATTTCATGAACAATTTTCTTGAAGGTCAGGTCCACAGAAGAGAGAACGGAATTTCACATATCACAAAATACATTTTCCCTAGACAAAGGCTTGATCCTGCAGACTTTTGTCGCAAATGCCCTTACTCATTTTGGAATCTGGTTAAATTCAAGTGAAACCATTTCCAAGAAACATTTAATCATGTGAGCTTTTGTAAAATGTCTGGAAACAGCCTCACAGTAGCAGAGTGGTGACTGACATCCCAGTCAGGATGAAGGCAAAGTTACTGTGAGGGTCATTCTAACTGTCTAAATAAGATAGTTCCCTGGTTTTTTGAAGTCTGTCTCCTTTGGGAAATTTTATTAAAAGGTGAAGTTGACAGATGGCCCTGCCTCACTTCTCCAGGTAATGAATGCTGTTTTATTGACCTTCTTTTGACCAATAATTCAGGCTTGGTTGCCTCTAACACAGGAAACAAATGAGATGTACTCTATTGAAATTCTACACTTCACAATTTCTGAACTTCTAAAAGTGTAATTTCATATGGTATGCCCTTAGGTTGCTTTTTTAAAAATTGTTGTCTGCAAATTCAATTTACTAATAATCTGCTTCTCTCACAATCCTTTAGGAAATCCCTGAAATGAGAAATAGATGATAAAGCAGAAAAAGAATGATCATGAGTCACGGAAAATACCACTATATCACAGATTCCTAGAGATAAAAAAGAGAAAGACAGAAAAAATTATCTTCTTTATAGTCCTCAGATTTGCCACAGGAAAATGTTGAAGAGAACCCTCCTAGAATAATGATGCAAGAAAGCTCCTTAGTCCTTTTGCTTGATATGTGACAACTCTGATTACGGAAACATAGAGAAAGAGACTCTAGATCCATCAAGCTCATTGCACAACAGTAAAGGGATTTATCTTCCTGAAGTTGCCTGTAAATAATCTACTAACATTAATCAACAGTAAATATAATCACTGAGGAGTAAAATACTCTCTAACAAGAACTTTTGTCACAAGCCCAATTTGGAAACAAATAATTTCAATACGTATTAGAACAAAACAATTTCAAGGTAACCGTCTTTACAGGCAGACTTTCCTGAATGCTATTGATGTAGGTCATGTTTGACTTGATGTTTTGAATTAGACACCATTTATCATCAAGGCCATTTGTAATACCCTAATTTCAGCAACAAAGAAA
Source organism: Balearica regulorum gibbericeps (assembly GCF_011004875.1). Taxonomy (NCBI): domain Eukaryota; kingdom Metazoa; phylum Chordata; class Aves; order Gruiformes; family Gruidae; genus Balearica; species Balearica regulorum. Next base: position 24,963,003 of record NC_046186.1, read on the forward strand.
GGATTTTATCTGGGATCAAGTAGTTTGCTGGTTAAAACTACTTGGTTTTTGTGAGGCTTCATGTATTGTTTAAATTACTAGGTCCTATATTTTAAAACTCTTAGAGATATTTATTGTATTTATTTCAAACTGCAAAAACAGGCAATGATGTCAAGTGACCATCTTCAAAAGACTGAAGTAGTTTATTTTATTCCTGAAATAAATTTTAATTATTTTATTTTTTTAAGGTGACATAGTAAAATATTAATGATATTTATCATCCTTTGGCAATTGCTACTGCTAACAAATGTGCAAGTGCTGTTTTGGGAGGGAAAGCAAAGGAAACTAAATAAGCATATGGAAACCCACTTTTCTGACGATGTAAGCGCATGATTTTTCTTATATGCATATGTAGGCAGGACAAAACATTTCATCTTGAAACAGATGTACAAACTTAAACCCCTTACATTTACAATATTTGAGATAGTATTTTCCTTTTTCTCTATTTATGCTTTTGTCATATCTATTGTTATGGAGTAAAGAAGAATGTTTCCTTTGAGCCAAATGGAGTCTTTTCTAGTTCATCTAAAAATCTGTATCCTTAGCATCTACCTCACATGAATATCTGAAAGCACAGAATTGTCATTCTTTCTCTCTCCAAATGGAAAATTAGCACTTGAACTTCTAAAATAACAAAAGCAAACAAAAGCAAAATTTAAAATGTCTCTCTAAATCCATCTCAATTCTCAACTTTTAAATTTGAATTTTGTGTATTCAAAATTATAGCATCCATCTTACTGGCACCCATAGGATGTATCTGCATGACAAAGATCGACTCCTTCCTACAAAAACTAAGCGGACACCTTATGTTGTGACTGATAAATCTGGTAACTACAAACTCCTGAAGATACTCAACATAAACAGTTCGGGGTGATTTCTCTAACGCAGGGCAGAGCATGCAGAAATAACAAGGACTGAGCAGCACATGTCTGCTCTAAGAATACTCCCACACAGGCACAGCTACCAGGTATACTCAGATGCTGGAAATCACCCAAGTTAACTGTGGATCAAAGGCACAGCTACAGAATTTCTTATACTAAATTAGAATTTCTAATGGAAAACCAAGCCAAGGGAAACCAGAACCAACTCCCTCTAAAAGAATAAAAGGTTACAGCAATATTAAATTAAAACAACCTAAATGGTCCTAAATACCAGCACATGATCACTTACATTGTTGCTAGCACAGTCCCAGGCACAGTTTTGACCCAGGCCAAATAGCAGTCTCCAAACTGTGTCTCCACCTCTCACGGGTTAATACAGGCCAAGGAACATTCCCAGCAGGCACTTTCAATGTAGTCACCTTGCTTTGGAGATGGAAGAGAGCTCAGCTTTATGGAAAAAGCCATACATTACCAGCTGGTCTCAAAGCCAGAGAAGAGCTTCAGAAACTGCTTCCTGGCACATTTTAATGCACTAATACAGTGACAATCAGAGGTAATAAGAACTTTGAGTAATTATGGGACAGAAAAGTAGAAGTGCTGCGATCCATTGTTTCCTTTGCAAGTCATCCTTAATTAAACAACAAAGGCTATTTAATTAAAACTTTGATGATCTGCACTGTCAATCTTTAACACAGCTTTTAGCCTTGATGTTTGCTACTTCAGATTTTAAAAAGTTGACTGGACAGCCTCCTTTTCTTTCAAAGTAAAAGGGATGAAAGAATCTGTAGTGAAATCATGCAAAAGAGATGGCTCTCTTTTGTAATCAAGAGCAACTTCATCCTGGATTTTTACATCAAAACAGTCATCTTAAGCTTCACTCAGAAATCAGCTGGAGCACAGAGAAGAGGAATAATGTGATTTCTATAAAACTTCTACTTAATTAACAAATTCACAATAGTTTTCAACACTTAAGAATTTTTCTTACAGTACAGTAGATCAGAATACGTTAAGAAAGGCTTGCAAGGCTTGAGAAAAGGGATGTGATTTTATAGCTGCAAGTATTTTTTGTGAATGCCCTGAGCAGATCTTCCTTGATGTCTATATTCTCCATACGTTCACTGGGACAGGACCTGGACACTGCTCTGTGGGAGCTCTGCCTGCAAGACCTGACCTGTCACCAAAACGGGAAGTGACAGCAGCAAACACACTGCCCCTTTGGCAGGTAATGCTGATGCTTTTGATGACCAGGGACATGCCACAGTACTTCTCGGTCAAGTGAGCAGATCCACCCAGGCAACCATAAAAAAATGACTCTGCTGTTCTCTGAACCCCTGGACTATGGCAGCAACACCCTTCAGGAGAAACAGCCCGCTTACAGGTACAATTTGCTTAAAATCTAACCTCTTCTTCCACTTACCTGATTTAAGAAGATTTCATTGCAACCAAGCTGTTTTAGAATTACAATACACTGAGCTATTTTCCTTGTATCTTAATCTGCCATACAGCTTAGTGTGATAATTATGTGTGTTCCCAAAGTATAACCAGTTTAAAAGTGGAATTAACAGTGCTGTTAGTTCAGTAAAACGGTACATGGGAAAAAAGCATTGAAAGTGTTTCCTCCACTTCTTAATTCATGATTAATATATATTTTAATTTTCATTTAACAAAGCACTTTAAAAGTGAATTACCATTGATATTCATTATAAATTGCTTTCCCAAAAAAATACTATATCCTGTATAATAAAGAAAAAGCATTCATGACAAAACAGAAGTCATGCAGGAACTAATGCAAATTGTTTGTTTCATAGAAAACTGCAATATCACACACACAAAACGCTCTCAACTATGTAATTAACTATCTAATTGGAAGTCTCAGTCAAGAAAAATTCATTTTGCTATGTCTGTGCAAAAGAGAAACAAGTGCACAGGAATCCTTAAGGCACAGTATGATACAGTACTGCTTGGTTCTAGTTGATATTTGGCATAAATCAATGGTAGTGATCTTATTCATATACATTCAGTGCAGCTGAATCCAATTAATACAATATTTCAATGTAGGATACACAGGATATTTTATGCAAGTATTCTAAATGAAACAGATCTGTTTCCTTTGCATTCTGTTGAATCTCAGGAAACATAGATAACTCCAATCAATAAAGTAAGATTAGCTCTATTCAATACAGAGAAATTTTCAATACCACTGTCCAGAAGATTAATATCTGAAGATTATTCCAGTATGACAAAACCAAAGCACCAGATGCCAAGCTCTAAATAAGGACAGCAGCATGCTTTCTGCTTTATTGCTTCTGTTATTATAGATTCCTGTGAATGACAAACTTCCACACATTCATTTAGTTTCATTACATATGTGAACTTATGAAGCATTTATTAACATGAGTATCTGTGTGAATTGCTGACTACTTTTTTAGTCATTCACAATTTTGCACTCTGTACCTTTCAAAAAGTCTGTACATTTCCTACCCATTTTCAAAAATCAACTCCTCATAGTTTGAGTATATAATATACAAGCTATATTTATCGACCAACTGTACAAAGCAGAAAGCAAACATATTTGCATATTTTTCTATGATTAAGCTAGCAGGTAAGTTTTTTCTTAATGAAAAAATGCTTGGTCAATTCCTGTACTCCATCTTAAGCAAAGGTTCTTTATTTAAAGAATATAAAACCAGAAGAATGTGTCTTTAGTCTTCATGGCATTAGTTTCTTTTTAAACTGAATTGGAAGTCAATTACAAAAGTGTATGTAAAAAAAGAAAAAGATTAAATGGGAATTAGTCACTTTCTCCATAAAATTCTTATCTGGTTTACAAGCTATTAAGCCATTTTCATTTGAAGTAATACTTCAGTTTATATCAGTGCCTTTGATTTCTGGCACTTAAATCTACCTATGTACCAGGGATACCGAGTAGATGATTTTGCTTCTTTTCATCTACATTTTTACTTTCTCAAGAAAAAAATAATATGTGCACTTATTTTATCTATACTAGTGTCTAAATAACTATATAGATACTACCTGTCTTTTGAAAGTTGATTGCCTAGGTGTACTGTATTAACGCTTACTAGAACAATCTTCAGTCAATAAGTATTTTATTAGAATTGAGCAAAAAGTGTATAAACAATTTTAGGAAAACCCTCTTAGGCACCAGAAGGATATTAAAATATTTTACAAAAATCCATTTTACAGAACCCCTCTCCACATGATGTATGGTGTCCTATGCAATCTCTATAAAAGTTAAGAAAAATTTATTCAAAAGAAATTAATGATCATTTTTAAAAATATTCTACATTTGCTGACAAACATTACCCAAAGAAATTTTAAAACTACTCTGCACAGAAATAGTTACTTTTTGAAAATATTTGTATTTACATTACTTACTATTTTGAAAGTGTGTTACTGTGTGAGTCATTTAAGCGACAAGGTATTATGTATCTTACTCATGAGTATACTTGCGTACGTAAAACATGAAGAAGCCTCTTCTGCAAACTTTATCCACATGAACATATTTTATTGTGTAAATAACTCCCACTGAAGGGAGTTCAGATAAATGATGTTCAACATTATAAGAATAGCAAGACAAGGTTTAGAGGGAACATTACAATTTCATTCATGTATTAAATAAGCACCTTGTCACCTTAGAACTAGAAAAGATTACCAAACCTATTTAGTACTTACCTAGGGATCTATAGACAGTCTGTTAGCACAGACAATAAACAGAGTATTACTGATATATTGATGGGCCTTCTACTCCCTCTTATGAAATTTTTCCAGTATTCTGTCTCACCGTTTGTCACATCTAGACACCTATCCCTTTGGCACAAAGAGAAAACAGAAATACCAAACCCTCTTAGAAACAATATCAATTGCATATCATAATTTTAATATATTGCTGCTAGCATATGTCATATTTAAAATGCCATAGTATTTCAGTAGTTTTAGACAATGGAAAGTAATTTGAAATTTGAGTAGGCAGCTTAACAAAGTTGTTTCTTACTGTGCTCCAACAGATTAGATCTGCAGGCAGGAAGGTGGAAGGATTTGTCTTTTCAAATACTATTCCTTTATTTCTTTTAATGATTGCACTGCTATCAAGTTATAGTTTTAAAGTTTTTAAAAAATATTAGTCAACAAAATTATTAATCTATAGTGGCATGTCTTCTGGCAGAGGGGCCATGTTGCTAATTTTTATCGAAGTCTCAGTGCTCTAAAAAAGGTAATAACTATGCAAGTATAACCAGACTTCATTTTTGTGAAGCATGGATTTTAATGCATGTAGTATTATTCCTTCTGCTTAAGTTTAACTAAAGCTTTAAATTATCCCATTGAAGCAAGCAAAACATAAGCAGATTTAAGCGTTTTGCTGATTCAGCAGCTGTTCAACTGCATGTAGTTTTCTGTTACAATCCTGATAACGATGTCTTCTTGCAAAGATGAAATAATTATGGTATTTACTGAATAAACAGTATGTAGAATACTAGTCACCCTGTGTTATTACACATCTATAGTAATAAGAACTACTGTACTGTGAAAATATCCTCCCCTTCTATTTTCCTTACAAGACAAACACCATAATTTTTTCAGTCACTACACCACAAAAGTAGTTTCATATTGAAGGTTGAGGACTACTCTTTTTCTCCCAGCATAAGACAGTGTATATGCCTGACTTTACAAAGAGCAAGGGGAAGCAGACAAGCCAAGGGGAGCAGTTTTATGTGTACATCTCCATTCAGATGCTGACTGTTGATGAGAAGTTATGAGGGGAAAATATGACCCTTTGCTTACTCAAATTCTGCTTCAACCTCTAGCTCCATCCACCCCCTGCTCCAGAAGGATCTAAATTTCCCAAAGACCAGATAAACCAAATTAAGCATCTACTTGGAAATTCCTGTCATTTCATGTCTTATATTTGTCTATGTAAACAATCCAGTAAATAATTATTTGAAAAGAAAAATATGACAAGGAAACATTGCACGTGTCTGCTGTGGTCAGTATAATAACTACTGCATATATTAAATGGTAGAATGATATTTGAATGAGTTGTCAGAACCTGTTTAAACTTTTCCTGGAGAAAGAAAATTTAGGTATAGGACAAGTGTTTCAGGAAAGCACCTGTTGCAGATACTGGATGAATGCAACTGTAGTTACTAAAATGCAAAACTAGATGAGCTTTTCTGGGCTATAGAAATATACATAATTTATGGAGGTCTATAACGATTGCTAGGTGGCATTTTAGGTGACCACAAATATTCTGATGAAATATTTCAGCGATAGAAATCACATTTTTAATCTGTGGCTCAACCCACTCATATGCAAGCTGTCATATTAATATGAACATACAGATGCAGGGACTTTTTCATGAAGGGAACTTCTGCAGTAGTTTACAGTTTTCTTTAAAAGTAGAACAGTTTGACAATCAAATGTGATTAAAGATACTTGTCGTATTTCCCATGCAAGAACTGTCTAGTGCTACATTTGACATAATTTTATTAAATAGTTTGTATATTCAAGAGTAGCACTGGAAAATGCTGCAGATTAACACCCTCAACTGTTTACCATTTCATTTAACAGTACTTGATATAATTTTTATGTTATTCAAGGAAGCTAAGTGTTGCCCTTGAGTAAAATTCAAATCTAGATTACAATCCATTAAATTCACAATAGTAGAAAATAGTAAATATATGCTTTAGTAATTAATTTTATTATATGTTCTGTTTGTTTGAAAATGAAAACAGATTAAAAGATTATTGAGTTAGCTGAACATCAAGATATTTTTCAGTTTTGTTTTTTTTTCTGAAGGTAGCTGATATTTATCTGCTATTTCTACTTTAAAATTGCTGGAGATTTAGGGCATAATAGTCAAGTATGGGCCCCAATATCACAATTCTATTTAATATTCAAGCTCCAAACTATCAAAAAATATCTCCCAAAATGAGATAATGAATTGAAAATTGTTATTTATTTCACTTAATGTGGGTTTTGTTACCTTATTTTTGAGCAACTAAGCTTTTTTCCCCCTGCATATATGAGGAATGGCATTCTTCTGTTTTAAAAAATGAGAACTAGTAAGATTCTAACATATTTATGTGATTCATAGAGTGAAGGCTTTAAAAAAATACTATATATCATTCAACTCACAACCCAGCCATAAGATCTGGAGCACTATATCTATAATAGGATTCAAAATATATTCTAATCACAGATGAAATAATCACCCACTGGGATTCAGTTCTTACCATCAGAAAGAATGCTTTTACAAGAATAGGTTGTTCTTAGCCAATTATACCATACAGCATTCTTGGCTCAGTTTCATACAAATTTTCACATTAAAATAAGAACTAGTTGCAGTGTCTTGATAGATGTAGTCATTTGGTACTTCTTCATGGTACGTGCCACAGATTATCAAGTATAGGCCTTTCAATTTGCTCAAGGTGCTGGCATATAGCAAATGACCATGAAAGAAAGAAAGAGAAGTCGGTAATACTTTTATCTCAATATGAAACATGAACGGTCATGAAATATATGTTGTCATGGATGCAAACTAGGAGAATCTCTGAACTTTATTTCCAAAAGAAAAGATGTCCTGTGCTGCTTGCTAAATTGAAGACTAAAAAAAGACAAAATCTATTTAAAATTCATGTCCTGCACAGTCAATCAAGTCATAAGCAATACCTTCTTTTTTAGGCAGAAAAGGAATTTTAAGGGCATCACTGAAGTATGAATTTCATTTTTCCTTGTCTTAGATATCCCAGCAGGCTCCAAAATTGAACTATGCAGTACAAAACACATGCATATATATGAAAATTCATCTGTCTTATGTGTTACAAATCTGAATCTCTGAGACTGAATAAATGGATTCTTTTTCAGCATCTCATTTTCCTTTCTAGTTTGGTCTGCATCACACACTGAATGTTCACTCACTTGTATTACAGATCATATTTATTAGGCAGTATTATTAATACTTTTTGAAAAATATCAGTATATCAAAAAGAGTCTGAAGTGTTTTGAAAAAACTTTTTGAAAGTATCACAGGTATTTCTCTCTAACAACAAAAAAGGAAGACATGCCTGTCAAATGAAACAGTTTTAACAAAATAAAAGTCGGGTAGTGGTTGGCAGATTGAGTTACAAACCGAAGTAATACAGAAGCCTGAACAATAGCCATTCTGTTCCCTTTTCTTAGGTTTCTTTAATCTACTGTCTTTAACGTCTAACAAGTCTCTGTGCAGAACAGGTAACTCTGCAGTACACTTGGAACTGGATGCATTTTACCAGTCTTCCAAAGAAGTAAATTTTATGATTCTAGCCGTGAACCACATCACATGGCTCTTGAAGCTTTATCATTGTGTTTGGTTTTTCATTTCTCCCTGTTTGTGAAGGCAAAAATGCATGCCACTTCCGAAGTTCATTCTAAAGGCACCATCATTTGAAGCACAATCCTTGAGTGGGTAAGATGATAACCTGTCCCTTTCATACAAATGATACACTTCTTGTACTACTTTCTGTTCGTCTTAAGTGCTTTTATACTTATAAATGCATATATGTGTTCATCTAAATACACAAATGTCTACTGCACGTACACTTACAGTTAATGGCAAATAGAAAGATACTCTGTATAGTGAAGAGTTTACTAAAGAAAAATTAAAAAAAAAACTTTGATAAACTCATTTAAGATCATAATTTTTAGAAGATATAGTGATAAAACTAGTATTTGAACTAGAAGATTAATTCTGATTATAGTTAAAAGAATGTAACTTCACAGAAATTAGAATAAAATCTGGTTTGAATGGAAGACAATCAGCCCACCATACATTTGGCTTTCCATTTCTTTGTTGCTACTAAAGTATAGCTTAAATATCACAGTTTAATCCAATAATGATTTAAATAGAATATGACATTTAAAAAAGCAAGGCAATAGATATTTAAAGGGAGAACCTCTAGAAATTTATGTATTTAATAAAGTGGGATAAATAGTTAAATATGCTGCATTAATATAGATTTATTGACAGCTTCACCAGCTCAAGTACAATTGCAGTACCAATGCTTTGGTTTATTTTGTACTCCTTATGAAAAAGACAGTGGGAATAGGAATGGGCTTATGAAAGAAAAAAATCAGCAACCTGAAGTTTTTATGAAATCATGTTTGAAGACTTATTTTACTGCAACTACTTTACATCAGTTAAGTTTTTCCTTACATATGGAATGACTGCCTATGCAACAGGGGCCCAAGGGGAGGGGAGCACTGCTGCGGCACACTACCTCTGGCGCTCCTGGGAAAAGGACTCTTCGCAGACCTGAGAAAACAGTTTCATCACCATTACAGGCTTTTGCAGAGATTTACTGCAGTCTAAATCTATCCTAGTTTGGTAAACCAACTACTTATGAACAGTTGAAAAGCACTTTAATCTGGTTAGTGTCCGAAAATAGTTTGCATGCTTTAGGGGTGCTCCAAAATATAACAGACAGGTCCATATGTGTGGCCAACAGGGAGAGTCACCTTAGAAATGCACTTCTGATCCAAATTAAAATCTTCACATGCAAATTAAATATCTTTTTCAAAACAAAGTGATATTTAATCTTAATACAGCACAGAAGATAAAATATAGCCGAACTAATATATTTTTGAAATATCTGATTTCTTTTTCTACCACTGCCCTCTCAAGCCCACTAAAAATGGCTGGTGTACCTCTCTGAAAAGAGGTATGGGATTTTCAATAGATTTCAGATTGATACGCTTTACCTTTATAGATTATTTAATAGAGATTAACAGAGGTCTTTCTACTGTCTGCATTCTACACAACTATTCACAAGTCCTCTTGAAACTATGTGCTTTGTGATCAACTGCAATTAGACACATCATGAAATTAATTTAATAAGTCTGTAATACTTTTTAAAGTATACAAGCATCCTTACAAGTATGTTTTAGATCCTTCAGTTATGGGGAGAACATCCAAATGTCATCCACTTACTTAATTTTTTTATTTAAGTTTTTCAGATCTTTTAAATTCAAATACTGGAAGTGTAAGATCGGTTAAAAATTATTCTAACTCATCATACTGTTTTAGAGCAATCTGCATATGTTTTCACCTTCTGCAGGAAAGCAAAATAATGGCAACCTTGTTCTAAGAATGATAAATTCATGAGTAGAACATTGCCTGTTCTTCATACATATGATACCATTTTTCACACTGTTGCCCTTTATATGGCTGGAAGAAACAGAATTACTTAATTAGAAGAATAATGAAAAGTCTCAAGAAGAACTCGGAAACCTGGTATTCCTTGTCTTTGTTGTTCACCTTTGAAAAGATACATGATAACTTTGTATTTAAAACTAAAAGTGAAAAGGGCAAAATATGCCCATTAAAGTTTCATGCAGTAATTTTCCTACACTAGGAAGTGTTTGGGGATGAGTTGTCATACTGATTCCATCAAGTGATTTACACTGTGGCACAGTGAACTGCTTGGGCACGGAGATGCTAAGTAGGACCCATATGGTATACAGGCCATGTACTGATTCTCTTACAGAAATTAATTTCATTTCATCGAAAGAGCGGATGAAGTCTGCAATTTGGCTGCTTGAAAGCAAAACAACTAGATGTTTCCACACTATCATCTCATGCAGGTTTACTAGAGAGTACCCCAACAAATTGGACTACCCCAGTTCCCTCTGCCAAATGTTATGTCCTGGATCACAGACATATTGTGGAAGCCTTTAGGCTTTTTGGAGCGAACAGGTCATGTCTATGAGGCACTTCAGCTTGAATGCTCCATAGCATAACAGCTATCTCACACTGCTTAACATCCCCAAAACACAAGCCCCTATAAAATCATCCTCTAGCTTATCTGCACACCACACTCCACTGTCATATGGGCAAGTAATCAGTACTGCTTTCTTTCCATGGACTTCTATCCCTAGATTTCTTTAATGAAAAGAACTAAAAAACCCTTTCTGTCTCCCAGGCTGGCCCAGCTGACACGATAAAGCAGAAATTCCTCCATAACCTGGACAAGCTCGAGAGTGGGGCCTATGTGAACCTCATGGGGTTCAACAAGGCCAAGTGCATGGCCCTGCACATGAGTTGGGGCAACCCCAGATATCAATACAGGCTGGAGGATGAAGGGATTGAGAGCAGCCCTGAGGAGGAGGACTTGGGGGTACTGGTGGATGAAAAGCTGGACATGAGGCAGCAATGTCAAATCAAAAGAAGCATGGCCAGCAGGTCAAGGGAGGTGATTCTGCCCCTCCACTCTGCTCTGGTGAAACCCCACCTGGAGTACTGCATCCAGCTCTGGAGTTCTCAGTACAGGAAAGGCATGGACCTGTTGGAGTGGGTCCACAGAAGGGCCACAAAGATGATTAGAGGGATGGAACATCTCTCCTATGAAGAAAGGCTGAGAGAAATGAGATTGTTCAGCCTGGAGAAGAGAAAGCTCCAGGGAGACCTTATTGTGGCTTTTCAGTACTTAAAGGGGGCTTGTGAGAAAGATGGGGACAAACTTTTTAGCAGGGCCTGTTGTAATAGGACAAGGGGTAATGGGTTTAAGGTAAAAGAGGGTAGATCTAGACTATATACAAGGAAGAAATTTTTTACAATGAGGGTGGTGAAACACTGGAACAGGTTACCTAGAGCGATGGTAGATGCTCCATCTCTGGAAACATTCAAGGTCAAGCTGGACTGGGCTCTGAGCAACCTGATCTAGTTGAAGATGTCCCCGCTCATTGCAGGGGGGTTGGACTAGATGACCTTTAAAGGTCCCTTCCAACCCAAACCATTCTACGATTCTATGGTAATCCTCCATTGATCCTAGGTCAGGTCCCCAGCAGTGCTGTTCTCTAAGCTTGCCAGAGCTCTGCTAATCAGAGAGTGGAAGTGAAGATAGCAAACATGTACACTCTTGTGAGAACCTAGGGATGTGCAACACCCTCCAGAGTTGTCCAGATCTGACCTCAGGAGACATCTGCAGACCAAGGTCAAATTTGTGTGTTTGGATGAGTTGGACATATACTCATTCTTTACTGCAATGTAAGTTCTTGGAAAAAAGGTCTAACCACAATGCCATGTAGCTTTGGGGCCTATAGCCTATAAGGGCCTATAAGGGCCCTATAGCCTTTGTGAGCGAGTAATGTCTTGTCAGTAGACTACAACCTGGGCTGCAGATGAAAAGGTTCGAACAAGAACGAGCAATAGGAGTCAGAGGGCAAGGGCTGATGGGGCTGGCTGCTGCAAAGGGCATCTTATTGCTGTCACTTCCCTGGCATATCTTAGTTTACTCTGACTAATTATTGCTTTTCCTACTGTGAAGATTTCTATAAATCTTTTTGGAAACTGTAATTATATTACTTTTCTTGAAGAGTCACCCATTTCCTTTGCAGAGAGAATGTTGCATTTATAGTGATGTTTCTACAGTATTTGGTATTTCTAGAACAGAAAATAAACAGCTAAACTGATTATGTATTACAAGTTCACAAGTGCGCTTTATTTGAAGTGACTAGGCCAGATCCTGCTCTCACCTTTGTTCTCACTCACCCAGATTTGTACCAAGCTTGTAAAAGAAATTGCTTCAGCAATTTGATAGAAAAAAACTGACCTTGCAGTTTAGCACAGGTACAAATTTCAGATACAGGTGCATAATGTAGGAGATATAGATAAAATTCTGAGAAACTCAAACAATACTGTCACTTTCTAGCTAAGAATCGCATGGGAAATGCATTGTTTCAGTAACAGTCCTGTCCTATAGTAGTCCTGTCTGTATCACAAAAACTATGCAAAAAGTTACCCTGTCAAAGTCTCTCAGTGTTATTCTCTTGGTTTAGATCAGTGTAAAAGCAATCAGAATCTAGCTATATCACTATGAAGTGAAAAATTACAGTTATATCCAAAGGACTTTAATAGTTTATGTGATTCTGGTATTTAAATTATGCTAAATTAATCTCCAGAGTTTAAGTCTTCATCTAACAAGAAGCTTTATATATTAAAAAGAGGGCACAGAAATAAGTATGATTATAAGAGACTGTAAGCTTTTCAGTGTATGACCAGTCAGAAGAAAAGCACCATCAAGATGACTTAAATCTTTCATATTGACAGTATCTAATACCATTTATGATTTATTCATAGTATTTATAGAGGATGACATAGTTCCTAAGAACTAAAAAAAGCTCTAAGAACTTCTTAGGCCAACAGTAATTATGCTTCCTCTGTTTGGTTCAGTCATAACTACTGTAGTCTTTCCATACTAAAAATAGAGTCAGACTATAATCTTCTGGAAAAATTAGTATAAAATTCAAAATCCATCATAAAAACATAGCTGGATTTCAGTGGTCAAATGAGTACAGTAGTACGGCTTCCTGATACAAGTAAACATACATATTATTAAAGAAACAATAAGTTATTTGGGCATACAGGTAAGGGATGCCCATGCTACCTAGCAAACTGTGGCAGTAAGTAATGTTCAGAATGTTCCAACATGTAAAACAGGACGTGGCAAACCAGGCTGTTATCCCTGAGCTGTGGTCAGTGAGGACAGCACTTAGCTGTTTACTGGGCCAGGAACCACAACTTACTTCCCAATGACCATGAATCTCAGCTTTCTCATTATACCATGTAAGTGTCATCTACCAGTTTGAAGGAATAAACTCAACAAAGCAAAATTGTATACCCACTCCCATGAGTTCTAAATCAGGGAAAATAAAAGTTAATCGCTGATCTAATTGAATGATGTTAAAAGGTAGCTGATCTTTTAAGGGAGTTTGGCTAACTCATACCTCTACGTGTTAGATGAAGTTCTGATAATTTAGCTTTTTAATGAAATCCTGGCATTGTTCATTATGTAATTTTTTCCTAGATCATTTACTATCACTATTATTTTGTATTACTTTTAATTACAATAAATCCTTTAAAGAATTATGCTCAGACAAACATAAGGAAATCATGATCAGAATAAAGTGTTCTGTATCTGACCCTATAAATTTCCATGCACTTACTTATGTATTCAAAAATTAAATATTTATTCTGCAAGAAAGACAGCAAAGATAAACTGTAGTACTGCAAATGCTGACAGGCATGTGAGTATCACTCAGGTGAGTATTTAAATGCTATTCTCTCAACAACTGTGTAATCCAAATGACTTCAACACTGTCCAAATACAACTGCTTATATTGTGAAATTAATGCAGAGATGAGTTCCTTTTAAACTGTGCTAATGCTATGCTGTATTACCTGTTACATATTAAAAAGACCTTCACAGTTTGTCTCATAATTGTATAGACTTATTTCCCAGCTTGCTGGCATTCTGGGTTTTTTGATGGTTTTTGGTTGGTTGGTTGGTTGTTGGGTTTTAGCTCATGTTTTGTTTTGTTTACATTGCATTAGGACCATATCTTTTCTTGAAGCCTTGAAATTCACTAACATAGATGAATTAATGAAAAAATCTGAACTTTAAAGCTATGTATGGTCAAGCAGGGTAACTACTTCATTACAAATGAAGTTTTAACTTCAAATGCATTCATCATCAAAATAGTGAAATATTATAAATGAACCTTGAGATAATGCAGTAAACAGACACATTAAAAACATTCTCTATTTCATTAACTTAGCACACCAATCCATATAACACCTATTTATGTTGTTACTCAACATATATTGAAATATTTATGGACATTATTTAGAAAGTAAGATCATTAATAAATCAGCATTGTGTCTTAATTTCTGTCTTTACCATACAGCATACTGCTAACACAAAAATAACAGACAAATAATAAGACACATTTTGGGAGGACTGTCTCAAAATAGGCCTGTTTTAGTACTTTGAGCCAATGATGCCACAAAAGAAAGTAAATAGCTGATAATGAAAAGTAGCAATGAGTGAGGAGAAAGTGTTCAGAACACAGGAAAAAGGAAATTATATTTCCTTCTCCTTCCCTGCTGCAGAATATTCCTGTTTTAAATTATTTTGAACATTTTGTCTTCTGCTGCTTAATGCATCTGCCCTGAGGAAATGAATATAGACTTCAATCTGAACTGTGTGTTTTATTATGTGTACTTCTCTGGGAAGTACATATGGTTAATGAAGGGATAATATTTTTAAGAAAAATCATATGGAATGCACTGGAAAATATCAAACTTTACATTAAATGGTTTTAGTAATGAAGTGACAACAGCACATTAAACTTAAAAAAGTCTAAATTCAGCCCTAAGTCAGAACCATTATCTGATTTATTTCAATTTCTATTTCTATTTCTATTACATTTATTTCCTGCACTTTTTCCTGAGTTTGCTAAAATTGTTAAATACTATGGGGATTTTGCAACTGTCCATCATAAAGTGGGACCAAGACTATATTCTTCACAGATCACTGAAGAGTCAATAGATATTAAGAACTGTAAGAATTTCTGACCTTGGTTAGATTCATTTCAGAAACTCCCTTTAACTTCTTTTAAAAGGGTCTGCTTTATTGTGAAATAAAAGTTGAGGTGAAAGGTTCTTTATCACATTTCCAGTGCCTGGATCCATCCAGCCCTTCCTCTATTACTTCTTTTCTATCTTTTCTCAGTGAATTTGGTGTTCATTAAAGTACAAGTTTAACAGCACTGAGCAAGCTAAACAGAGTATCCAGGCTGTGCAAGTTTCTTACTGCAACTCTACTGATTCACTCTTTTCTCTTGACCTGCAAGCTACCTTGTTATTCTAGTCCTTGGCCTGTCTTGGGCAGAGACTGCCAATCATACCACATTTGCAGCAGTTTTCATAAGCTGTGAAAAAAAATGAAGACGAAGGTGAGACTACCCAACTAATTTTTCCTGCTAGGTCTCCTGTGTAGAAAGAGAATTTTTTTTAATTGGCTTCACAAACTTGAGAAATGATAATACGTTCCTGTGAATTTTTCCTTCAAATTGCAGATTTCTTCTCTACAGCATTTTTTCCCCAAAAAAGTAAAAAAAAAAAAAAAAAAAAAAATTATATTCTTTAAAGTATCTTTCAAAGGAAATATGGACCTTTTATGATATTTCCTTCTTTTTCTGGGGCTTTCTAGACACCTCAATCATTCAACAGCAATTACAACAGCTATGCTTAATTCTCTAAGCTTTCAGTCAGTAGCGTGCTGATAGCATGTTTGTGCTTATTTGTATAATATACACACTGCACAAAATGTTCCTTTTTTTAAATATGTATAAACAGGAATAGATTTACCTAAGATAAGGAAGGACAGATGCCATAGAACAGAAGTCTTAAAATAAGATCTGCTATCCATCTCACTTTGCCCATCCAGCTAAGTACTGAGTGATAGGCTTCTATTCTTGACACCACGCCACCCAAAACTCCCATGATGAGGGCTAAGTTTTTAACTCTCATTAGTTGGCTGCAGTGCTGGCAATCCGTGTTTTCAGCCCAGAGCACAGTTTAGGCTTATCTTGGTCTCTTCTAAACACCAAGCCAGCTTCAGAAAACTATATGTGCCTCTCCTTGTCTGCAACCCAACCCAAAAAGCATGTGTCCTAAGGCATAGGAAAGGTTAGCAGAGTCTCTTGTCACTTGATAAATCAAGTGGGCTCTCCCACTCATATCAGGATTGTATCCACCATTACACACCTACAGGCAATCCTCTTTGGAAGACAGCTGAGCTGTAGTGCTCCCAAGGATGTTCATCCAGCCCTAGATTTCAGAATTCAGATGGCAAGAATGAAAACAAATGAAACAAGCTCTTGGGATAATGCTTTTAGGTTACCTCAAAAAATTTGCATCTAATGCTATCCTAGAAAATCAGTCTCTAAATCAACACCAATCAGAAAATTCTTTCTTGCACATACTTAACCAGAACTATGAAGTACAAGCTGAATAAACAGGCAGTGAAGCGCACTGAAAATTAGCTTAATGGCTGGGCTCAGAGTGTGGTGATCAGCAGCACAAACTCTAGTTGGAGGCTAGTGACTAGCGGTGCACTCATAGGGTCAGTACTGGGTCCAGTCCTGTTTAACATCTTCATGAAAGACCTAGATAATGGGGCAGAGTCCACCCACAGCAAGTTTGCTGATGACACCAAACTGGGAGGAGTGGCTGATATGCCAGAGGGTCATGCTGCCATACAGAGGGACCTTGATGGGCTGGAGAAATGGGCTGACAGGAACTTCAAGAAACTCAACAGGGAGAAGCACAAAGTCCTGCATCTAGGAATGAACAACCCTTCATGCACCAGCACATGCTGGGGGGCTGCTCAGCTGGAAGGCATCTTGGCAGAAAAAGACCTGGGGGTCCCGGTGGACACCAGGTTGAACATGAGCCAGCAATGTGACCTTGTGGAAAACAAGGTGAATGGTAAGCTGGGCTGCATCAGGAGGAGTGTTGCCAGCAGGGTGAGGGAAGGTGATTATTCCCCTTTATTCAGCACTGGGGAGGCCACACTGGAGTGCTGGGTTCAGTTCTGGGCTCTCCCATACAGGAGAGACATGGACATACTGGAGACACTCCAGCAAAGAGACAATAAAATGATTAAGACTGAAGTATCTCTCCTATGAGAAAAGGCTGACAGCTGGGACTGTTCAGTCTGTAAAAGAGAAGGCTCATGGGGATGTTATCAATGTGTATAAATACCTGAAGGGAGGGCGCAAAGGGGACAGAGACAGGCTATTTTCAGTGGTGCCCAGTGACAGGACCAGAGGCAATGGGCACAAACTGAAACACAGGAGGTGCCGTCTGAACGTCAGGAAACACATTCTGCTGTGGGGGGTGACTGAGCACTAGCACAGATTGCCCGGAGAGCTCATGTAGTGCCTCTCCTTAGAGATGTCAAAATCCCTCTAGACATGGTCCTGGGCAACTAGCTCTAGTTGGCCCTGCCTGAGCAGGAGGATTGGACCAGATGACTTCTGGAAGTCCCTTCCAATCTCAACCATTCTGTGAACTAATGTGTGCTAAAGATATACCATACCAAATAGTTGTTATTTTCTAAATTGACATATTTTGTGAGTGATAATGGAGAAAGGAAGGGGAAGGGAAAAGGGAAAGGAAACCAGGAAGCTAGTCTGTACTATTTTTTCCTGTTTTCAATTAGACTTTTTAATAACGTGCATAGCTTGCAAAGGCACAGCAACAATTCTGGTTCCATTCACCCGATTAATTTATAATGTGTTTCTGCTAGAAGTAGATCCCAAACTGTAGAATTACCTGGCAGTATCTGCACCATCCTATAGAGTTACAGCTTAAAGAGTCAAAGATGTTCTCTTTGTGCTAGAGAGAGCTTTATAAGACTTGGTGAGAACTATGCTGATATTATTTAATTCTGGAACACAAAACTTTCTGAAACCTAAACTTTGAACCTGCATAAGGAGGTTCCAAAGTTTCATCAAGCAGGAAGATTTTAGAATTTTCAGCAATTCCTTCCTTGTGAACTGTAAGCCACGCTACGCCCTAAAAAATTGGTTTCAGTACAACAGTGCAGGAAGGAGGCAGTGTGAAGAGTACTTGTGTAGGCATACCTCCCACACGATTCACCCTGCAGCTTTTGATTCTTTGCTTTCCAATCTGGCTCAAAGAAGAAAGAAGGTGCAGGGAAGAGACAGGGATTTTTTTAAAAAAATACTCTGTGGTTATTGTATGATGAATATATTAAGAATTAATGATGAGTAGCTGCATAAGAGATATTTGATTGTAAATGGTCAGACTGAAAGGATCCACACATCCAAAAGGATGTCTGACCAGTAACAGATGGGGCCAGTCTTGTTCAATATATTTATCAAAGATCTGGATGAGGGGATCTGGTGAGCCCTCAGTAAGTTTGCAGATGACACCAAGATGGGCAGGAGTGTCGATCTGCTTGAGGGTAGGAAGGCTCTGCAGAGGGATCTGGACAGGCTGGATCGATGGGCCAAGGCCAATTGCATGAGGTCTAACAAGGCCAAGTGCTGGGTCCTGCACTTGTGTCACAACAACCCCATGCAACACTACAGATTTGGGGAAGAGCAGCTGGAAGGTTGCCTGGCGGAAAAGGACCTGGGGTGCTGGTTGGCAGCTGGCTGAACGTGAGCCAGCAGTGTGCCCAGGTGGCCAAGAAGGCCGACAGCATCCTGGCTTGTATCAGGAATAGTGTGGCCAGCAGGAGTACGGATGTGATTGGCCCCCTGTACTCAGCTCTGGTGAGGCCGCACCTCGAGTACCCATTCAGTTTTGGGCCCCCCCACTACAAGAAGGACATTGAGGTGCTGGAGCATGTCAAGGGCAGCAAAGCTGCTAAAGGGACTGGAGCACAAGTCTTATGAGTAGCGGCTGAGGGCACTGGGGTTGTTCAGCCTGGAGAAAAGGAGGCTGAGGGGAGACCTCATCGCTCTCTACAACTACCTGAAAGGAGGTTGTAGTGAGGTGGGTGTTGGTCTCTTCTGCCAAGTAACTAGTGAAAGGACAAGAGGAAATGGTCTCAAGTTGCATCAGGGGAGGTTTAGATTGGTTATTAGGAAGAATTTCTTCACCAAAACAGTGGTCAGACGTTGGAACAGGCTGCCCAGGGAAGTGGTGGAGTCACCATCCCTGGAGGTGTTCAAAAAAGGTGTAGACATGGCACTTCAGGACATGGTTTAGTAGACATAGTGGTGTTGGGTTGATGGTTGGACTTGATGATCTTAGAGGTCTTTTCCAACCTTAAAGATTCTAGATTCTATGAGATATCTAGGAAAGGTATAAAACCAGAGAAATCAAGTAGTAACACTTCCTCAGTATGTAACACTTTCTCGACCCAGTAACTTGTAGTTTAGAAGCTTCCTCAACCAACGATCCTAACTGATTTATCTTCCATCAATTTTAATTATCTTCCTTTGAGCTTATGTAAATTTTTAGCATCTGTAATATCCTTCAGCAAGAAGTTACCTTAACTACGCACTGTGTGCACAATAATCGTTTTGCCTGTTATGAACCTCTCTCTCACTTGTGAGTCTGGTCTGATGTTCCCAAAGTACTTCAAATAGATGATTTTACTAGATTGGACATTCCCTATGTATCCTTTTTCTTGCTAATTACAATTTACGGATATTCCTCTGATATTCCCTTTTTAGTTGACTTATGTTACTGACTGAAGCATGCTAGTCTACCCAGCTGTGTTTTTGTCTTAGAAGCCAGCCCCATACTTTTGATAGACTTTATTTCCTACAATTTTAGTAGTACCCATTTTTGAGATGAATATGTAGACTCTATGTGTGACGAAGCAAATGAGGTTGGAAAAACTCCAAAATACCGACAAGTCAGGCAATATTAGTCTCCAGAATTGCTCAGCAGCTACTTGCAAAACTATCAGAAATTTGTAATTTAAATAATGTTGGAGGAATTAAAAACATGTACTCCAGATGCCAGTCTGAGTCATTACTTCATGTAGATGTGTATATAACGCAAACTGTGAAAGACCTGAGTTGGGCCCCATGTCTGCTACTGAGATGCAAACTAATGATAATAATGCAGTAATTCATAATGATCCTTTGAATCACATGGAAAGAAGTGGTTTGGGTAAAGAGTACTTAAACAAAGAAGATACTCAAAGCAACCGTTAGAAACTAAGGAATATTATTACTCTCTTTTCACTAGTTTGCTAATCAGCTTCAGAAGGTCAGAAAAAAGCCACAGTAAAACTTTCATTAATGAAAGTGAGTCAACAAAACAGATACTGGCATCTGGTATTTGAGTTGGAGATTCGTGCTCTTGAGTTAGTGTTACAATTCTGCCAGTATCTGACTTCCCTTACATTTATACTGTGCTCAGGTCCCCTGCTGGTTCGTGACTCATTAGTTCAAAATTGTAGTGGTTTAAACTTACTTAGGCTCATCACTAGGACTTTTGAAGTTTGGCCATCGCTATCTTAAATTACAAGTGAAGCAAGTTCTTTGTGGATGCATGGTCACACCACATTTCTATCGCATAATACAGAAAGATTTGTAATATTTGACAGTTCTTCTGTTAAAAGGGCTACAACTGGAAGACAAACAAATATATTCCTAGTCAAGCATGAGGTGTGCTGGCAGAGCTATTTAATAAATGCTTGCATGTTTGGAGGTTGCAAATAAAGCTACTTCAGCCATTACTAATGACTGAAGAAAATTCAAGAAAATATTAGGTGCAGATTAAAGTGTGTGTGAAAATAACCAAATTTCCTCGTGTGCTTTATATATATTAGTACATAAATCACGAAAAGGTTCTGTGAATAACCTGAAAATTAAGAAGTTCCAGTCTCCTTAAATGTGTTTAAAATATCATGGGAATTTAATAAGAGAAGCAAGATAACACAATGAGCTCAATGTCTCTCCTGTCTCCCCCATTGACTTGCCTCCAAACAAAATCAAATAACATCTGCCAAATGCCAGCCTGTTCAGCTTGCTAATGAGTTTAAAAATTCAGAGTATGACCGTTGCTCAGCAACTGATAAAGAATACCAGTCACATGATGCTATAGTTAATATACAAGAGACCTTTACCCCTCATTTTCTAAAATCCTATGAAAAACGGATTATTGGAAACACTATTTTTCAAGGGAATTTACTTGCTGCTTTTTTAGTATTGTGCTGTAATTTGTTCTAATGCTCATAAATGCCAGTATTCAGGTGACTGAAAGGGTGCTTAAGTTTTTCAATCACATATCTTTTAGTTCATGCATTTGCATGGTGGTGGAATTCTATTCAATTCAGTTGTTTGCTGACCATTTCAATAGATAACCAGAGCCAAAAGCTGAAAGCTTCTAAGCCTCAAGAACATGCCAGTGAATTTGGCTGACAGGCTGCTAAGCTAAAACTAAATTGAAAACTATAATCAGAAGTGGAAGTAGGAGATCAGAGGACTTAGAAACCATGGTTTGTGCAGTAGAGATGTAATCAGTCTCAGAGAGGAAAAGACAGGAGAGTAACAGTCACCCTGTCAAGACTCTTTCCTCGTCTCAGCTGGTCTGCTGGAAAATCTGAAATCGACCATTAATCAATCCATCAATCAATCAGGCAGTAATCATCAGTGACAGGAGGTTATAATGGGAAAAATTTAAACAGAGACACAATAGCATGTTATTCTACCTGACACATGAAAAAAAACCCTGCAGTTATGGAAATGTTCTGTGCCAGACGAGACCAACATGCCGAAGTTGAGTAATTAACTATATTCCTCTTTCTCCAAAGGTGTTTATGCAGGAGTTAAAATACATCACTATTGTTAACATCATTAAGTGTCAATATTTCTACCTTAAGGTACTTAGACACAATATTAATGCAGATGCAGAACAAGGCTAGGAATTCCAGGGTTGTATTTAATTTCCAAAAGAGACAATGTTTAAAAAAGAGAAACCTCATTTAAAAAAAAAAAAAAAAAAAAAAAAGCTGAAAGAGGCAACCTGGAGAATTAAATCTCTCCTGACAGCATGGAATTTTCATAAAGAAACCACATTGGAAACATAGTGCCAATGCACACCACCTCTTTAGATCAGACTGAAAAGGCACAAAAGGACTGAAAAGCCTGGCTAACTAGCAGGGTAAAGGAGGTTATTAGAAGCAGGAAAGCATTTAAAAAAAGCTGAAGCTGAGTTTAAATTAAGAAAATAACTCTGGCAGATAAGGAAGACAAAAAAATAAATTTGAGAAATAGCTAGTAAAAGATATTCAGAGGTAATAAGGAGTCTTTTTTTTCAAACAAATGAAGATCAGAAAGCCTGTCAGACAGCCTGCAGGTCCTCTTAATGATCAGAGTATAAAAGAAACACTTAGAAAGGACATGCAATTGCACAGGAGCTAAATGATTTCTTGGCATCAATGTTTGCTTTGAAAAAAAATGGGGAGATTCCCATTTCAATACCATTTTTTACATGGGCATTCATCAGGGAATCCATCTAAAACTAGAGCAACTGCAGAACAGATTACAGAACAAGTTGACAAAATTAGCGGCAGAACATCACCAGGATTAAATGGTATACCCAGAATCTAACAGTTAGCCCTTGAGTTCTTAGAGACCTTAAGGATTAAATAGCTGAATAACCATGTGTGGCAAATGTCAGGCCATTTCCCTTAAAAGAAAATGGTTCTGGGAAAGATTCAGGGAATTGCAAGCCTGTAAGCCTGACATTGGCACTGGACAAAAAGAGCAGGAACTGTACCAAATAATAAGTTTAATGGACATTTGCATAAATATTAGGAAGAGTCAAGAAGGCTTTTATAATTGAAAATCTGACTTTAGAGAAGTACTGTTTTGGTGGGGGTTTTTTTAAGAGGTCAACAAAATCTCAGTAATGAACAACAATTCTTTCTGTACCAGCAATAGTTCCCCTACAGCTAAAAGTATTGCAACTTTTTGAGGAAAACCGAGTTTGAAACTGAAGGTTTTTAGAAATATAAAGGATAGTTCCTCAAGCCTCCAGCAAGATTCAGTATTCCCTTTTCCCTGCATCGCTGTAAGAAATCAAAGTTTAATACTATGACTTTGCTGTATACAGTAATTCTGTTTTCAGTAGTTTTATCAATTTTTAGTTTCTCTAAGTACTCTGCAGCTGAAATCCTGTAACTGTGGCACCAGATTTTACAGGTGAAATTAAGGTCTATGCAGATTGCAAAGCTGACATACTGTACAAAGATTTTATTAAAATCATATATAATTTGACTGCTGCTTGTCATTAAATGAATCTCAAACTTGAGTAATGCAAATAAAATCTGAAATTCAGGGCAGCATTATACTTCACCTCTCAAATTCACACATAGTTTACCCATATTTTACAGGTAACAGCCTTTAACTCTCTACATATAAAGCTGAATATATTGAAACTGGAAAAGATCTCAACAAACCCAACATGCACAATGACCTAAAGAAACCTTAAGACTACTGCAAAGGATGACTTACAATCTGGTAAAATCAGTTGTCATCATAAATTAGGTTTGACAGGTTTCACAAACTTCTAGCAGAAATTTTTTTTCCAGAGGTGAGAATGATATGGTTCCTTATCTATTGCACATCTTTAAGAGTTCTTAATTCTTTCATTCTGTGTTGCACTGGTATTGCACTTTGTCCTCTGACTGAGATTTTGTCCAGAGACACTGTCTAGCACCTATTTTATAGCTCAGTAGCATCTGGCATCTTCCCTACTGCTCTCTGGTGCAGTTAAGGTAGAAGCTGCTGCAATGTCCCTAAGACATCAACACTAGTGACAAAAGAAGAAAGAAAAAGATTGCATTTATTTTATTAGAAACCTCCACTTACCAGCCAGTGAAACAGAAACCAAATAGAGCTTTCCCACTGAAAAGAGAATTACGGGAACTTCCACAGTAGAGAAACATTCAGTCATTTGCAAATAGGGTTAATCATCTGATGTAATTTAAACTTCCAAATCAAATGTCTTTGTAGGCCGTTAGTCAATGTAAGTCAATAGATCCCTATAGAGATAAATCCTTCCTATTTCAGACACCTACTTTAGGATGAAAAGAATTACCTTTCAGGAGTTCGTGATGACTAGGTTAGACACAGATGCCTTAAATTCTAGCTATCTAAGTTAGATTATATGAACTGCACCCTGAGCAAAAAGTGAGTTTGTGGGTACTTGTGTCAAGCCAGCCACTTTTCGGTGAGTTTCATCAAATTTTAGTCTGAGCAATAACATTCTACCTCTGACCAGGTTAATCTGACGTTTCATCTGGGTGCAATATTTTTCATTCACTAACCTCAATTAAGTTAGGAAAGGCTGCTGGCCACTATTAAGCCAGTTCCCTGCGTCACCTTGTGAGTGGCTGCCTTGAACCTTTATGGAATACCAATATGTATTAGGAAATGAAAAGTAGGTAGTATGTCAATATGGCAGACAATAGCTTGCTGTACTTATTCAGGGGAAGAAAAAAAAGAAAAGAGCTTTCCAAAGGAACCTTTACACTTCAGAAAATTTTCTGTGGAAGACTTCCTCCACATTTCTTTATAATAGTTGCAAAAATATGGGAGAATAAATGGCAGTGGGTTCCCCTGGAAGAAGAATTATAAAATGAATTGGCCTCAGAAAGTTTATCAAAACTCTAGAAATTTCTGAGAAACATTATATAAAATCACCCTGCAAAAGCTTGTAAGAAATTTACAACCAGAAAGAAATCTACAAAGATATGTGGTATAAATATATGAAAAATTGTCATATTTTTCCAGCATTTTAACATAACTTCACAAGCTGGCAATTTTTACAGCTGTACTCTTATATAACTATTTATAAAAATACTGTTTACATGCAGCACTACATCTGCTACACATTATCTATTTTTAGATGCTTTATCTATTTAGTACAGAAAATTTTACAGTAATTCAAACACTTCCAAGTATTTGTCCAAAAATCATGTAAGCATCTTTGAAAACAGTATGCAGAAATTGCAGAAAACTTAAAATGACTTCCCAGCGGCTGAAGCTTGTAGAGAATACAATGCACTTTCTCTTCTAGGGATGACTATCTTTCTCCGCTCCTTTTCATGAACACAAACGAGCAATACTTCAAGTACGACTTCAGGGACAGGGCCTACTCTGTCGGGATTACTGAGGAAGCCAAATGCAATTCTGATTCAGTTCTGTAGCTTTTTGCCGGGTTGGCACAGGGAAAACCATGAAGGCAGCAAAATAACAATACTGCTGTTCCAGATACGTGAATAGAAGCTCAGTTCTTTGGACGCAAACCTCGCTTTGAGTGCTGGAGGATCTGAGCAGCATCCAAAGAGGGAACTACAGTAACCTTGTGTCAAAAGCACAAGGGCGCTAACAAACTGCAGCCTGGAGGGGGACCCCTTTTCTCACCAGATTTGCTCTTGTAACTTGTGCCTGTCCCCCTGAATATTTTCAGTCGTTTTTTCAGCTTAGCTTGTCTATATAACATGTGGGGTTTAAGATCTATTTAAGAAGAAAATGAAATCTCTGTATCTTGCAAAGTGAGATTATATTTCAACTACAATTTGTTTTAATGGAAAGATATATATTCCTCCTCTTTAGTTCTAGCATTAGTGCTTATCTTAATTTGTATCTATCTTCCTCATTTCCTGCTGTTCAAAATTATTAATAAGCTGAAGACTCATGTTAGAGCATTTCTTGTTGCTTTTTCATATCTAATATTTTTTTCAAGTAATTTGGCTGATTCTTTTTAAATTGACTAGTTAGATGTCTTCGTGTTTTGGGGACGAGTGTTAGTTGGTTTTCTTCTGAAATAGGAACACGTGAATCACTACATACATACACCTTCACTCTCCTACAGAGGTTGTGTGAAGTTCCTGATGTCAGAGCTGAGGCTCTCTTCTTTCCCCACATGCTGTATTCATTAATTGATACAAGGATTAGACTAGTTTTGTTTGGAGGACTGCAAAAATCTAGAGGGGAAGGATTTGGAAAACTGAAGTCATTTAAGTATCTTCGTATCATTAGAGAATCGATAAAAAAATCCAAATTACCTGAAAAAAATTGTTCAAGAATAACCATAACAAGTGAGAAAATAAGATATCTTGGAGTACAATCTTAACAATAGCTAAGAAATGGTGAGAAATGAAGAAAAGTTTCCAGGAGCACAAGTCATTGGAAGTTTTGATTTTTCATGTCAATGCAATCCAAAAATCTTTCAGGAAATGCTCAAAATCTTATGATTAAGGTTAGAGTTTTGGGGTGAGAGAGAAGTAATTTGGTTGTGGTCACCTGAAACTTTTCTCTGAGCACTTGCACTGGCTATACAAGATCATAATAGCAGTTAGAGAGCTCCTTCTTCATTCCTGGGAGGGAATGTAAAAGTTTTATACGTTCAACATCTCATCAGATCTAAAAGATTTGAGACTGAAATTTTCAAACTGTTACTGAAAAGACTGCATCGGGGATCTTGTAAAAGAGTCACTGAAACGTCCTCCGAATAGACCAGACAGGAGAAACAAGTCAAAATTACAGTCTTGGAAAGAAAGGGCCGGCACAGCCAGTGTATGGTGACTTGGGTAATCTGGAAGTTGTGATGCCAATCTGAGACATATACTCAACATCAAGTGCCTCACGCTCATAATTCCACCTGGCAAAACATTGTTTTCAGGCAACACCAAAAGCTATAGAATCATAGAATCATAGAATGGTTTGGGTTGGAAGGGACCTCAAAGATCATCTAGTTCCAACACCCCTGCCATGGGCAGGGACACTCTCGACTAGACCATGTTGCCCAAAGCCCCATCCAACCTGACCTTGAACACTTCCAGGGAGGGGGCATCCACAGCTTCTCTGGACAACCTGTTCCAGTGCCTCACCACCCTCACAGTAAAGAATTTCTTCCTAATATCTAATCTAAATCGATCCTCTTTCAGTTTAAAGCCATTACCCCTTGTCCTCTCACTCCATGCCCTTGTAAACAGTCCCTCTCCAAGTTGAGAACTCCTCTCTTGCCAAATAATACCTCAGAGCATTATTATGATCACAGGGTATTGTTTCCTCTTCAATTTTAATTTTAAACTGTCCGACTTTTCTCCCATTACCTAAAACATATGCCTAGTTTCCAGACACAAGCAGGTAGTAGCTACAGCATGGAAAATGTAAGGTCATATGGCAACCTGATCTCCTGGAAGAGTACTTCTTACTCTCAATTAGACTATAAATCCTCCCACAATAAACAACATCAAGGTTAAACAATACTTTAGCGAGTATTTTAACATTTACCTTTTCCAACTGATGAGTATTCCAGCACAGAACACTGAAATTATATAATATGCATACATAGTTTCCTGGGTTTCTACATTATCTTGAATTTAAACTCCAAATCTAAGATGATTCCTGGCTTTGGAAAGCGTCAACAGAAAATTACTCAGACGTTCACAAATCATTTCCCTTCCCATTCTACATAAGGAACACAGCTGTTTACCTTATACTGCATGTCTTTCGCCTACACTATTGTCTCTTTTGGCCTTAAATCCTTCTCAATGAACATATTTGTTATGTGCCATTGTTACTTCCTTGACTTGAGTTACATTCTCGATGTGTTTTCTTAAGTTTCAAATCATTGAAATTTGTATTTTTTATCTTTATCTTGAACCTCCTGCATTACTGCTGCTCCTTTTTCTTTATCCCCAGTCACATATCCTATTACCTATTTTACCTGTCATTTCCTCTTCTTTCCATATCAGAGACATATTTGTTCTCAAGCCATTTTTCATCTTCCTCATTTTCACCTGAATAAAACTGTATTTACAGAGAGAGTATATACTTCCCTCAGCACTACCCAAGGCTAAGTCACTTCATATTAATAACCTGACATTTTCTTTACCACAATGAACAGTGAATGATATACACTATTGATTGATTTATATAATCCTAATGTGAAGCTTCAAGATAATCATGTCAGTGTATTGTCTAAATAATATTAAGGTATATTGGTGGTAGTATAAATATTTTAATCCTCTTAAGTATCAAAGATTATCATGTCATTCACACCCCTGTTACTGTGTACTTATGAGTAATAATTTTGTATTATGAGTAATAATCTTGTATTATGAGTGCTTGGCACTATCTCGATAGTATATTTTCAGTTTTGTTAAGCTGCCTAGAATATTTGCATCAATACTTTATTAATATACTTTTAAGTAAATAAATGTATTAAATCTTATTCGTGTTTAATAGCAGTTACAGCACACAGCCACCCTACTCAAAATAATAGATAATCTGTATCTACCAGCATACATCCCTCTATCCACATATCATTCTACTAAATTTAACCAAAATCCATATTTCTGATGAAATCTATGCAGTTATTTGATGCTGCACAAGTAGTTTAGCATGCTAACTCTCTTGGGGACAGGATTGGGTGAGTTCTGTTGTTCGGATTTGACTTTGCTCCTCACAAATAATGTTGTCATCCCACTGCCATGTCAAAGAAACCTTTGTGCTATTTGCATTACCATTATCCTGACACAGAGGTAAGGGCAATCTCATGATGAGATACCAAATAGTTAATAAAGAAATACATAGGTTTCAAATAGGATTTAAGTCCTTAAAAACGGATTGTAAGACAATTTTTTTTACCGTGCTAGCAGTTATGAATCTCTGAAATGCCATTCCACACATATCTGATATTTTCAGATAAATTATTTTTAAAGATTAGATATAAATGCCTGCTGCCAATAAAGCAAACACTCCACAATCATCAAACAATGTGTTACCAACTGTATGTTATCAATATTTCTGTGTCACACCTGCTATTCATCTTTTTTATATAACTTAAGTATAGCAGGGATGTTCCAGGTGCTCCAGGTTTCTAACACATTTAATATTTAAAGATCAAAGTTAGAAATCTGAGCAAACCATACATTATTCTACATTTAGATTCAAATTTTTATTTTTCTCTTCATTTTTAATCAGTTCAAGCCTTCCTGGCACTGATTCTTGAATGAGCTTTGCAAGGCTGTCACAGACAGAATTACTGTAGGAATGGGGAATAAATCTTTTCATTATCTAAAAGAATGAAATTTGAATGGGTAATTGTTAGTATCTTAATTGCTATATTGAATATTCAGACATTTTCACAGCACATATGAACATAAATAGTGCATATATGTGTATGAGCTTAGGAGTATATACACACTTGGGCATGTAAAATACACATAAATGTGCACAAGACAAAACCTGTGCAAAGATTCTGTCATTTATAATTATATTTAAATGCATTTCTGATGAGATACCTTTATCACTTCTGATATTAACATTCATCAGAACTAATTGCATTTGTTAAAATGAGTCAAATTTCTTTTCTATGATTAACAATAGTATTTTCAGTTCACATAATTTTAAATTAGTTGGAGCAGATGAGTCAAAACTCCTGGAAAAAATGATAATTTTCTTTGAAATAAGAGTAATGAATTATTTAATCATGTTTTAAACATACCTGTGAATCATCAGCACCAAGAAGTTGATATTTTAAATTTTGCCCACAGGCGGGTAACACAATGTTGTTATTCCAAGTGATCAGAGGAATATGTCAGACCTATTTAAAAGTTCCTATCTTCAGGCTCTTTTCAGAAAAACAGATGTGTAATCTTATATGAATACAGGTTTAGCTTTAGTGCTTCTAAATGTCTGCTTAATATTTAATTGAAAACCTGAATAACATTTTCCTTAGAAATAAAGGCAGCTTTAAAGCAATAAATGTTTTATTGATTTTTTTTGTCTGCTAAAATTAGTAATATGACTTCTATTTTCTCACAATTTCCTTTTTTTTTTTCTTCTCTTTCAAATATATCTGTAAGGTATCACTATTGGCCACTGAAGGAAACATTAAGAAATACAGCATGAAGTTAAGGATTTAGCATCACGCAATTGGCTCCATGTGTAAACTACCACTAGATGGCAATGTTTCAGAAAATTATCTTTATAAATGCAGAGGCCGCTATAAAATGTACATTATTTAAAGGTTCATTGAGTCGTTCTAAATGGATCTGTCAATCAGTAAGGAGACAATTCTTATGCATTTCTTGTAGCCTCTACAACTTTCCTCTGAAGAAAGGAAAATATTGGAAGGCTCGAGGAAACTGAGCATCTTCAGAAACCCCCATCAAGATGGGTATAAGAGAAACGAAGGGTCAAACTGCTTGTGCCAGGCAGGGCTAACCCAGGCTGCTCCTGAAAGAGGAGTAAGATGCATCCTCAGGGATTTTGCAGCTGCTGAGTGCCACACAATTATGAAAATCATTCTCAGCTGTGAAGAACTCATACCCACCCACTGCTGCAGGGGATAATTTTAACTAAATCAGGCTCTAAGTGTCCATATTCTCAGCCCTTTAATTTGCAGAGATGAGGAGTATGTTCTGCAAATCTGACATGTAGATACTATAGATGAATTTAAAGTCTTTTGTAAATTATAAAGTCGTTATAAAGTATTTTACTTATACAGATACTAATTTTAGAAATGTATTAAAATAAAACATGCTTAGTCATTTTTTCACTGCCATGGTATAAAAATACATAAAATAGGATTAAACACTCCCAGATGCTTAGATAACTGAGAACATTCTAGGTATGCTCCTAGAGTGCTCCTATTCAATTTACAAAGTGTTTTGCATCTGTTTATACACCAGGAATTAGAATAAAACAAGTAAAAAAAAAATGCAAAGCCTATGACAGTAAGGTTTTTCCACTTACACTTATTGTGTCACCAGGAAAGTTCCCCACAGTAGAAAGCAGAGAAAGGAAATGTCTCAAGAGCTCATTCTCTAAGGGCAGCATCAACAGGAGAGGACTGGAGTCTCAAAACTGTGTTGCAAGACAACCCCGACCAACATTGTCCCTTTATTGTATTTTGTTCCAATGACTGTGTGCTCCACACAGTCCCTTCCCGAGATCACATGAAAGGAGACTTTAAATTAGTGTTAGCCAAGATATCTACAGAAAACACCTTATTAATGCACAGGTAACACATTCAGAAGCATTTGTGAATGTTTCCAATCACATTTGAGGTAAAGAGGATGAACTTAAATCCATATATACATATCCATATATACATAATATATACACGTATACAGAATATATATAAGGAGTATAGAATACATAGAGGGTTCATTCTTCTGTATTTTGTGTGACTTGAACATCTTTCTGACTCATTAAGAATCCTTTGCTAGTTACTCAGCTAAAATTAAAGTGCTTTAAACTTGTCAATAAAACCGTGTATGTTACATATACTATCTCCATTACTAAAAATAATCTTTAAGGACTTTTTAGATTATTTATTAAAGAAAAATTCCATTTCTGTTCCTTAGCTGCTTCTTAAGTGGGGTAGTCAATCAATGAAAAGTACATTTTCGGGAATCCAAGCTGACCACCTCTGCAGTGAATAAGAAAGCTACCATTGAATTTAACAGGGAGAAAAAAAAAACTTTGCATTAGCATTCAGGGTGTTCTTTGACACTAGGTATCCTCAATGTTCCCCCACACTTTGGAGACAGTGCTCAAGCAAATCACTCCTGTTCATTCAGAGCAAGGTTAGCAGGCACTTTTGGTACTAGCTTTGTATCTCTGAGAGCAGAAACTGGCTGTATAACAGCTTCCCTGTCAGAATCACTTGATGCAGGGAAGGAATCCCAGCTCAACAAAATATACCCCATGATCAAATCTTCATCTCTCTGTCTGCCTTCGGTCATTCTTAGGAACTATGCCTACCCAACAACTTGCGAAACAGAAAATACTTGAGAACTTTCCTCTGTTGTTTGAAAACAGACTTGCTCAAATGGGTACAGGTGTCTTCCACCCTTACTGTATTTGCCATAAAGGCCTTCTGCTCTCAACTGTCTGTCCACCCTCACTACAGGCACATCTGAAGTGTCCATCAGCTCCAAAATCATTACAGGCTACCACCCAGCTTTTTAAAGCAAACAAAAACTTGTAGTTAATTTAAAATTTTACACTGTGAGCTGCAATATTTCAAGAGGTGACAGATGAATAGTTCAGGTAGTCCTACAGAAGGGACAGGACAAATTGGTAATAGTGGCTAGTCTATTGTCTCAAACTCTCTTGCACTCCTTAGTCAGAATCTTATTACTAATATCAGTGAAGAGCTTCTTTTTTGTTGACATGTAGGTCATCACGTTCTTTTCTGACCAGTGCTTGTTCTGTGGTCTGTGGTCTGAGAAAGACCTAAAACCTCAGGCTTTGCTCTAAAAAAAGTAATTTAAATAGGAAAATGCTGTAATTATAAAGCAGTTCTGCAAAAGGGCATGAATGAGAATGCACACCTCTGTTTCATTTTTTGCTGAACTTAATATTATCAATGTATTAAATATAGTCTGACTATGCTTAAGAAATTGAAGATTTAGGAGGAGTCTGTGTCTCTTCCTACTCAATTTCTATATTGGAGTAAAGGTGGGAGGTGGTGCCCATTTTCTCAGAGTTGGTTTCTGAGCACATGCAAGTTTAGATGTTTAGTCCAACTGCAGAAGCTGAGTAACTAAAAGTGTTACCAGAGTAGGCAGTGTCTGAGGACAGGATCCTGAATTTCTCTTTCAAGTTGAGGTGCCTACCTAGACCCCAATTTTGGCAGAGTATGAGTAGTTTGAATTTCAACACATGCATATATATACATATTTTACATAGTTATGTAAAATTTACAAAAATAAACAAAAAAAATCACAGTACTTTGTCAGATGGTGAAAATAATAACTGCTATTAAAGATCTTCAAGCAATTCACCATTTTGAAAACTACAGTGTTGTTGACAGAATTAGTAAATAGGTTTACCAACAGAAATAGAATAATTTTTAGGAATTTGAAACTAAATATAAATAATCTTACACTTCTTAATACACAACAATAAAGTAAAATATACATTTAACTATAAAGAACACTCAAAGCAGGCTTCATGCTGAAAACCACCGCCAGCAATACAAAGTGCCTAATTTGCATTGTTTTCTTTTTTCACCTCTCTATAATTGTTCATAATATCAAATTTTCAAAGCTAACCGAGGCTTTTAGAAGTAGTTTTCACATTGCTTTTGTATTCCCTGAAATACATTGTAACAGAAAGCCGACTCAACTGAGATTCTTTAAAACAAAACGTTATAACAACTTAGCATAAAATTTTCCATACAAACTGCAAGACGGAAATTATTCTTAGCTGAAATCAAAAAACATTTCAAGAAGTCAATTACAAATAGTTAAGAATTTTTTTAAAAAGCCTCTGATGCTTTTGGTTAGAATAATCTCTGGGTACACTAAAGACATATTTCTAATGTTTAGGTGATATTACTGGCTTATATTTCAATTTTAGTAATGTTTGTGATACTGGGGTTTTTTGTATTTCAATTTCAGTAATGTTTGTGCTACTAGTATATAAATCCATTGCCAACCAAGGTGGCCATGAATACGGTTAATTCCTCTGACTGGGAGATGCTGTTGGAAATGTCATGTCTGACAGGACAGTCATAGTAAGAAATTGTTATGAAAAGATGTTAGCATGAATGATATTAAGAATGACATGTAGGAATATAATCTTTGCTATCTAAGAAATACTTACTTTCAATTTGGAAAACACCTTTATGCAAAACTGCACACCAAGTGCATTCTGTTGACCAGCTTATCAACACCTAATGCACCGAACTGTCCTTATTCTTTGCTCCGAGCACACGCAGATTTTCCCCTGGTTGCTTGTTTTGTGTGTCCCAGCATTTTTTCTAGACAAGATAGTAAAATAGGCAAGGGCCCTGACATCTACAAATACTTAATTCTTTTAAATGTACTAGCAGCTTTTGCTACTATCTTCCCTAAAAATGCAGTAGGCAAAGAAGCAGTATGCAATTAAAAAAAAGAAGAAAATGATGTTTTATGCTGTCCTTTACTATCACAGCATCTCAATTTTTATGAAGTAGACTATGTTTATTAAAGGATATTCCAAATGTTATTTGCAACTCTCATATCTCACTTTTAAGAAGAAATTGTTATTTCAACAGATTAATTATAAATGCACATGTTGATTATTAATAATTGTTCAGATTTCACTCTTTTAATCTGACTGTTGCCATGATATTTTTACTGTGCCACTGAATAATGGTCTTGCAGCTCTGTCAAAGTCAATACCTGTGTTGCTGAGTCAGTCTGTCATTGTTTAAGCGATTTTTAGAGATGCCAACAGAAACAGATTTTCATTTCTAATCCATTCAGCAATTACCAGATCACAAAAGCTCAAACTTTCCCACATTGATGATGTGCACATATTTATGTATCTGTAAGGTTTTTGGAAAGTAATAATCCAGCTATGATGCACGCTTTATAGATGAATACAGCCTATAATTTAAACTTTAGCCAGTTGTTTCACAACTTGCATTTCCTTCAACATGCATTACTACATGTAATGGAGTCAACGGCAAACACAGAATATCAAATGGAATCCTTCCTGTTCTCAAAAAGTGAGATTTCACATCAGAATTCCACGTGATAACAGGCAAACAAACAAAAGCATGATAGCCAGTATAACCACTAAACCCCAGCTGATATATTCTGTAAGAATGCATGTGTTGTCAACTCCAATGCCAGAAAATCATAGTGGGACACTAGGATATTTAAAGGCTTGTGATGACAATCAATCAGACAGGAAAAACATCTCCTAACATACTTCCTTTTATAATTGGAAAGTATCTTAAGAAACAGACAGGAAACAAATTCTGTCACTCAGTCATTTAAATAGAGGAGCAGCAGGATGATGCAACAGCCAGTAATATGCTCTGCAATCTTGCTAATTCAACCAGCCACAGCTATTTGTGTTGTCAGTGCTATCATACCGGGAACCAGAGCACAAGGCAGTTGCGAAAGCAGTATAGTCACTGATTAGTGATAATAAACTTGAGCAAAAAAGCAAATATGAAGCATTTTTGCTTTGGAATTCTCATACCATTCAGTGCATAATGTGATATGCTCAAAATGTTGCTCTCTGCATCAAAAGAATAGCAAGTATTAAATCTGTAAGTACATTTTGCTAGTCCTGTGCTGCCACTCATTCGGGCTGCTAAGGGAAGGCTCCTGCAGTGCACACTTTCCCCTCCCATTCCACACTGTGACACTGGCTTTGGAACCATTTCACTTTCTATGAATGAAACAAAACCAGTAACAGAGATCCAGGGAAGATTCTGCATTGCTCCAAACCGCATTGGACAGCAGGGGTGTTGGAGGGTGAGATCACAGTCTCACTGCTACGATTTCTTTCCTTATTTGGGGTAGATACAGCAGAAACAATTACTGGGCAGTAAAGTAACAGAAAAAACAAACCACACCGACTAAAGCCTGAAAGGTCACAATTAAGTGTTTGTTTTCCTTTGAGCTCAGGAGGAATTGAGAGGAAAAGGAGAGGTAAGAAAGATGGAACATCCAAAGAATCTATAATGAACACTTTCCTTTTGGTTTTTTTGAGCATTCAGGGAAACTGAGAAAGCCTGATTTTAATTTGGTTTTCGCTAGATTTAGAAGCCTGCTAAATTGTTTGTTTGTTTTAAAGTCAGTTAACTCTCCAGGTGGGATTTCACCAGTCTCTTTCAGCTCTTTTTGAGATTGATTTTTGCTCACTTGTTTAGGCAAAATGAAAGAAACTCCACTGATGAACTAAGAAAAAAAAGAAAAAAAAATCAGGAAGATTTCTGAAAGCTGTCACCTCTAATGCAGAAAAATCTGTCTCCTTGTAATTTTTCATAGTATGCATGTAAAAAAACTTTATTTCACTTCAGAAGATGAAATGCTTATTTGGATGTCGGCTTTTTTCCTGAAACTCTTCAAATAATGGCTTTAAAAGTGAATCCTTTTATTTATACAAGGCACTTTTCCATATTTTGGGAAGCTGACACACGTATTTACTTGAATTATGATTGCTTTTTTTAAAACAGAAAAAATGCGACAAGTAGTTTA
Organism: Balearica regulorum gibbericeps; assembly: GCF_011004875.1. Taxonomy (NCBI): domain Eukaryota; kingdom Metazoa; phylum Chordata; class Aves; order Gruiformes; family Gruidae; genus Balearica; species Balearica regulorum. The sequence goes on from NC_046186.1 coordinate 24,999,267, forward strand.
TTCCCTGGAACAGCTGGAAAGGATATTATTCATTTACTATAGATTAATTCAGCCATTAACTGGAGTTTACGACCACTACAGACAAAGCCATCTGCAAGTGCATTCATCTTGTTGTGAACACAATGGCTCTGAATGTTCAAAAGATGCAGTTATAAGCAATCAATAGCTCCATACTTTATACTGCTGTGATTAATGCCAGGGTGAGGGAATGTTCTCATGAGCTTCCTTTTTAGGTGTTTGAAAGATGTGACTGAAAGAACCACTGGTGGGAAAAAAAGCTCAGGGCACATTTTAATAAATAGAAATAATCTGACAATTCAGGATGCATAGATGTGCAAGAAAGATAAACATATTTAAATCATGATCAGAGGAGTAAATACATTGTACTATTAAAAGGCAGTAAATGCTGCAATATACTGCTTCCATTCTGAAATTTCTCATTTGCCACTTTCCAAGTCACTGAATTAAGCTTCCACTGCAGCCTGTTTAGTTCTGCATCTCAATTTTCAGTAGAACCAGTCAATAATTTTAAAAGACTGATGGTGGGATGCATCTGTCCAAATCTGGGTGTTTAGATACCATGCAGACAGTTCTGAGCTAAACAGCCTTACATGAGCAACAAGCAGAAACAGGGCTTTTTAAGGAGCTATTCTTACCTTAAAGTAGATGTTTAAATTAGATCAGATGACTGGCTCTCTGAAGTGCCCATTTTTACTTTACTGACAATAAAAAGACTGTAGAGTAACATCAGTTACAGTTATCTATACTGCAAATACCTAAAGGTAGGCAGGATGAATTGCATCTTGATGGTATAGTCATATTCTGCAGGCAAATCATCAGTAAGGTAGTCACTTACCTAACAAAACTCTCCTTTTCCAATAGGAGGTTAGTGAAAATAATTTCAACATAAAAGCTTATGCAAATATTGGATTAAAATTGGAATGTTCCTTTCCTATTTAAACAGATACTAAATATATATATAATGTATATACACACAATATGCAGTGTGTGATTACAAGCCATCCTTCTAGCATTTATGATGGCAATGTCCAATTATTTCATCTAGGAAATGTGGGAAGCAAAGAAGAAAATCTATTTTGAATATATCTAGTGATGCCTGTTGCTTTCTCCCAAGATACATCAACCTTCTTCCTTACATTTTCACTTGCAGCTGTCCCTTAGCCATACCTTCAGGTTCACCAGGCTGCGACAAGATCTTTCTGAGAACTAAGCCTACAATACCTTGGGGATTTAATGTGTCTGGACAAACTTGCGCCTAATTAAATTTCTACAAGTATCTCCCAGAAAGGGACAGAAATAGCTCACATAGGAACAGTCCTATCCATATCCTCTCTTTGCAAAATGAAAACCTAAGCAGCACAGCAGAATGGAAGCATTTTGCTCAATCTATAGAGAAACACACTACTATATTTTCTAAAAATTTGCATTTTTCATAAGCATTTCTTATATGTAACAGTGTTGAAGACTTCAATAATAAAAATATTACATGCAAAGGCTCAGTGACACTGGCATTCAAATTAAATCAAATTAAAAGATTAATTAATCAGTACAGATTTAGATGTCTATGGTCTAGACTTCCAGATCTGAGATCGTCTGTGTCATCTCCCCCATAGAAAGAAATATAGTTTTATAGGATGATTCTAGACTAAAAAACACTGACGAGACTCAGTCAATATTAAGACACCTAAACTCAGCTAGGTGTCATCCATAATCCATATGGTGGCTTTCAATAATCAATGGAAAAACTCAATACAGTCATGAGAGTCTATAAAGAAATTTAACTGACAAGGCTGTAGATGTCTATTTAGGGGTGAGTTTTGTAATTATTCTCTGTATCTAATGTATGGCTGTCTTGGTAAAATTCAGAATTGAATTTGACTAAAGTATCTTTCACAACAAAATTATGTTTGGCCCTGGACTGCACATTAGTTAACTCTTCAGCTCATCAAGACGATAAAGCTAAACCTGAGAAACACAACCGAAACAACTGTTGTAAATGCAGAGTTAAGTAATTAAATACTGTTTATTAGCATTAGTAGCAATTATATTCTACAAGCAAAAAGTTGCTAAATTATCCCAAATAATTTTATCTATTTATATAAAATGCAGCACTTCCTCTGCAGCCTGTACTGAATCGCTGTCACTTCAGGTTTGCAATAGCCAGTTGTATAAAACCCAGCTCTTAACTGTATTCTAAAACAGTGCTACCTAATCATCCATTAAAAAACTAAAAACCTAACATAGAAAAAAAATCTCTTTTAAGACATATCTTAAATTGATGTGAACAGTTGGTCATATAAGTGTTTTCCTTAAAATGACCATCATACCATACATGAAAAACAACCACAACTGATCTTTAAATTTAGAAATATGAATAATTACAGTGGAAGGATATTAACCATCAACTTTTTTATTATAATGTTGAAATGAATTAAGCAGCAACCCTTCACTATCAGGGGTTCTATATGTGTAAATTTTAATAGGTGAAGATAATTAGGTTAGCAAGCAGTCATTCATTTAAATAGGCTGTTATACAGATGAGAGAAGATTCAAATCACTTAACTTTAACCATCTAATATATAGAAATCCAATCAAATTTAGTCAATAGTCTCCCTCTAAAAAATGCAGCAGGCATCTCCAGAGTACCATTTGTCCTATTCTAAAATATGTAGGAACAATTTCCAAATGACCATATAAAGAACTTAGTCCACTAGTTTAAACTTCACACATAACTTTCAGGTGGCTAAATATTTTTCTATGTATTATTTTCTCTGAAGCATCAGTGTGAGAATTTTAAACATACTCAGTCAATGTCTAGGCTTACTGTTACACTTAAGCAGGCTGTGAGAATACAAACCAGCCTCAATGTAAGCAAAACTGAACAGAAATGCAGTTTTTTAACCTTGTCCTGGTTACAGTTCATAGAATCACAGGATGGTTCAGGTTGGAAGAGACTTCTGGAGGTCACCTGGTCCAACATACCAGCTCAAGCAGGGCCACCTAGGGTCGGTTGCCCAGGACTGTGTGCAAACAGCTTTTGAATATCTCTAAGCATGTATCTCTACAACTTCTCTGGGCAACATAGCACCACCAGTTGGCCTTGGGATACCAGCACAGAATCAAAACATAGCAGACCCTTGATATAGATACACCACTGTAAAATATAAATAAATCAACATTGTTTTTCCAAACTAAAAATTATTTCTTCCTTAGGAATATGTCTTCCACAAGCACATCTTCAAATTACTTCACAGGTTTAGGAGAATTAAACCAGCCATGGGCCTATATAGTTGGAGCTTGCTCCTGAATACAAGTGAGTCCTTTAATTAAAAAGGAAGCAATTTATGACTTGAGTTTTTTTCCTAGGGACCTTCAGATTTCCTACACCTAAAAAAAAATCCTAGTTGTGATGATTGATAAAATATTTAATAACAAATTTGACAATAAATCACAGTGTACATTTTACATTTATCATCTAATCAGGCCATCTATTTTGCTGAAATATGTGATTATATTTGAAAGAAAAAAATATCATCAGAGCTGAGAAAAGCCCAGTGGTGGCTGCTCACTGAATTTCATACACACTATCTCATTGCTTTAGTTCATGATAATTTTTTTTTTCATTTGAATTTCATCTTGTTTTATAAAGTCTTAATATAAATCCATCTATCAATCAAGAGTACTTGAAATTGGACACATATTCACTGGAAAGGTTAATTGGGCTACCAACATATGTGAACTGAGATTAGGGGATATGATGAAACCTCATCTGATGAAAACCACATACTGCACCTCGATTAGGCTTTAGGAATTGCTTTCCAGCTAAAATGCAACATAGAAAATATGATCCAATCCAAAGTGAATTAATTGGACATTAGTGCAATTTCATGGAGCTGACTCCAGGTCCCCGTCAGAGGAATATAGGAGAGAGAGAAGAGTAAGAGGGAAAGGTTGAATTCACATATAGTGAAGGAAATGGTGAAGAATATAGACAGCGCAGAGAAGAGGAAGTCTTAGTCCCATCACTGAAACCACAAGAAGTTCTCTTGATCTCCAGAGAAATCTTCTCTTTACTTAGCCCACTTTCATTCAGTGTCTTCTCTTCCCTTACAATAATTTCTGATTAAATTTGCTGTTAATTTGGCAATTCCAAATTAAGAAATACATGTAAATGTAATAAATATGCTCTTTGCTTTTATTACAGTTTACTCTGCCTCCGTGTTTGTGTTGGGTTTGCATGGCAAGGTTTTGGTAGTAGGAGGGAGGCTATAGGGGTTGCTTCTGCAAGAAGCTGCTTCCCCTGTGTCTGACAGAGCCAATGCCAGCCGGCTCCAAGACAGACCCGCCGCTGGCAAACGCCAAGCCAATCAGCAACTCAGTGATAACATATTTAAGAAAGAGAAAAACAGTTAGAGAGTGCTTTTGCAGCCAGAGAGAGGAGTGAGAAGATGTAAGAAACTCTGCAGACACCAAGGTCAGTGCAGAAGGAGGGGCAGGAGGTGCTCCAGGTGCCAGAGCAAGATTCCCCTGCAGCCCGTGGTGAAGACCATGGTGAAGCAGGCTGTCCCCCTGCAGCCCATGGAGGGAGGATGAGGGGGTGTAGAGATTCCACCTGCAGCCCGTGGAGGACCCCATGCCGGAGCAGGTGGAGACACCTGAAGGAGGCTGTGACCACATGGGAAGCCCACGCTGGAGCAAGCTCCTGGCAGGACCTGTGGACCTGTGGAGAGAGGAGCCCACGCCAGAGCAGGTTTGCTGACAGGACTTGTGACCCCGTGGGGGACCCACGCTGGAGCAGTTTGCTCCTGAAGGTCTGCACCCCGTGGAGGAGACTCACGTTGGAGAAGGCCGTGAAGGACTGTAGCCCATGGGAAGGACTCACGCTGGAGAAGTTCATGAAGGACTGTCTCCCGTGAGAGGGACTGCATGCTGGAGCAGGGGAATGATGAGAGGAGTCCTCCCCTTGAGGATGAAGAAGCGGCAGAAACACCGCGTGATGAATTGACCGTTAACCCCCACTCCCCGTCCCCCTGTGCCGCTGGGGGGGTGGAGGTTGAGGCCGGCAGTGAAGTTGAGCCCGGGAAGATGGGAGGGGTGGGGGGGAGTTGTTTTAAGAGTTGATTTTATTTCTCATTGCTCTACTCTGTTTTGCTTGATAATAAATCAGATGAATTCCCTCTCTAAGTTCAGTCTGTTTTGTTCGTGACGATAATTAGTGAGTGATCTCTCCCTGCCCTTATCTCGACCCACAAGCTTTTCGTTACACCTTTTCTCCCCTGTCTAGTGAACGAGGGGAGTGACAGAGCGGCTCTGGTGGGCACCTGGCCTCCAGCCAGGGTCAACCCACCACAGTGTTGTAGACCAACTATGTCTGTCTGATCTTTTAAAGTCTAATCTCTTTCACTCAAGTTAAGAAGAAAGTTATTCCTGATTCATGCTTCACTGCTTCTTTAAAATATAATTTTAAATATTATCTTAGTGAAAAAAGGGTCAAATAGTCACCTCTTTACCAAGCACGCATTAAAAAAAGTCTCTCTTTTCCCTCCAGTACTGCCATTTTTTTGCTATTTCATATTAAGTTTTGAAATTGTGGAAATGGCTACATCTATAGTCTGACCTATGTCATGGCTGTTCTAAGAAGGCTACCTTGCGATGACTGGACTGCTATTACAACTTCCTCTGCAAGAACTGAGAAAACCTTCACTGAATCCAACAGTAAGATATTTGAATGCATAAACCACAATAGTTTGAAATCTTCTTGATGTAATCATTAAAACATTTGTAAACCCACTGGGACCAAGTGGGTTTGATATTGATATTCTTTTGATTATAATAATTACTTTAATGGCAAAATAACATGTATTTTCATACCTACACTTTGGTCACATTTCAAGCATCTCTTGTTTTCATTGCTGTTGTGTTGCAATCCCTTGCTCATATATTGGATACATTTGGGAAGACTCCAATATTTCAAAACACAAGATAGATATTAGTTGTTCTATAAAAGAGGACAGGGAATTCAGGGTTATTTATTCATATCCATTAAACAGTGTTTTCTTTAGCACAAAGAAACATTGCATGGTTTCCGTTTCCAAATAGCTTTGGCTTGTCTTTATACAGAAAATATATGATAAGGTCCACTGCGTTTAAACTACTTTGGCATTAAACTTGGACAGAAATCTAGGTGGCCTGCTTTTCAGGGCCAAAGTATTTAGGTGGTTCCCAAGAACATCCCATAGCCAGTTATACAGGACTCTTTTAAAGGGCTGTGGTACCTATGTTCTGCAGAGAGTTCTCCTGTGACCCTAATTTAAGCAGAAAGTACCTGTGCACGTCCCATGGAGTAGTCTAAAGAGCCCAATGTGTTCAGACTGTCAACTAACGTGGTACTGCTGTTATCCTGGTGGATTAGGTCCTGCCCACTTTATACTTCACAGTCTAGATCCCTCATTCAGAGAAAACCTGATCTGCTGGCCCCTTTCAACATCAGAGACATCAAGCATCCCACGTCTCTAGCAAGTGTCCTAATCTCGCTGACACGAGCACTTTCCATCTCTGTCTCTCTCCTTCGGAACCTAAACCAGTGAATCACCAGCAGCAGGAGGGCAGGCAGCCAGGAAGAACAAGCCAGAGGTAGAGGCAGGATGTGAGAATTCAGCTGCACTAAGAGTGATCAAATGCTACTTCAGGAGTGCTCGGGTACCATTAGACTATTATACCAGTGGGAACTATCACTCCTACAGACTTGTCCTGAGAAGAGTACAACCCAAGTAGCAAGGGATGCCTAATGTTTCTTATATTCTCCATAGGAGAGACAGATATGAAACTTAAATGAAATAGTTTGCTAAACAACCCAGCTATTTTTCACCCATAATGGCATCTTCCGTACCAGAATTATACATGCCAATTTTAAACATGAAGTTCTAAGCAGTTTGTTTCTTCCAGAAATTCTGTCTCATTTGGGTGAAACTTCTGATATATATTGGTTCTAAACACATTTGAAACATATCTTTCTGCGAAAAATTTTGAAACAACTTCTTGATAACTAAAGTTCAAATATTATACAGTCCTAATACAATTAAAAGGGACTCTTTCTCTGTACTATATTTCATAATTTAAGCTGACAAATGAATTAGATTTTATTAAAAAAAAAATATTTTGAACTCTTTTTTTTTAACTTTTAAGTTTTCTTGCCAATATATTAATTTTCATCATTTTTTTGTACTTTATTTGTATAGCCATCATCACTATTAAGCAGTTATGAAATTATGGAATTTTGAACAGAAAGTTCCTAGGATAGATGTAGACAGGAGTTTCTGTACCAAACCTAATAATACAAGACCAAAGAATAAAATTTACTGATTTGTCCTGACTACAGGGAAAAAGACTGATTCCTTTTGCAATTAGTCAATGGTCTGCAAGACCGTAATCTTTTCGCCTACCTTTGATTACAGTTATTGCTGTCATAGCTTAGAGAATATATTCCACTTTATCTTTTATAAGTAGCACAGTCATTTGAAATTTTACAGTGCTTGTTTAAAGGGTTAATACATAAGGTCATCATGAACATCACTACACTATTATAAGCCCCCTTTAAACAACCTCTCTAGAAGATAATGAAGAAAGGATTCAATAAAGCACAACAACTTTGGGAGTAAATAAGGAGACAAAGTATTTAAATTTAATGGAATATATGAAAATCCTAGATGATCTAAACCTGAGTATTAGACCATTCTCACTACAAGTGGAAATAACACTTTGTCTACAGATATCAAAGTACACTCAGTAAGAGAGAGTGTTTAATTTTGTAGCATTTGGAATACCTTATCCCCTCTAATGCCTAATACTTTGTTTACATCCACATTCTAAATCTTGCTTACTGCTTGTTTCTTTTCATGGAAAGGCCGAGATCATAGAGGTCAGGGGAATGTGAATTAAAAGGGATGTAGCAGGAGAGAAGACTGGACCAATATGTGATTCAGAACGTGGCATAAAAAACCACCAAAGGGTAGGAAAAGAAGAAAATACACTCTACTGCCTGCAGAATGTTAATATGTGTATATAAATGCCTGGTGTTTAAGCTGTTAAAATGAGAACAGATATAGAAAGCAACAGGAACTGAGGAATACGACAACTTAGAATTAAGATGCATAACCTAATTCAGACAGTTAAATGTAACTTTAGAAAGAAAGATTCTGGAAAGAGGAAGCAGTTGTTCAAAAGCAAAGGGATCTCTGAGGCTCTTCCATGCTGCATGAAGGTTTAGGAACAATCCATTTCTGAGAGGATATATGTGAGACTAGAGGACACAAAGATGGGACTGACTGATCTGTTTGAGATTTCTGAGTTCGTGCATGCAGAAAGATAGTGAAATTGAAATACGAGATGAGGTCATACTCAAGAGCAATTCAGGGTGTTGGGATCACAGAGAAGGAGATACCATGGCAGCAGAAACCTGATGAATCCTAAGTGGGTCAAATTCCCACTTAGGTATATCTTGAGCTTGGAAGAGGCAGCAGGTCTGAGGAAACAATTATGGGACTAGACACTGCCATAGTCCTGCAAAAAAAGTAATTTATTCCAAAGGTACTAGAAGAGGCTGTAACTTGTTATGATTAATGTAAACACATGCAGTAATGAATGAGATGAGGTCTCTATCTAGTGGATGGATTATCCTGTCTAGTGTGGGTAATATATGGAACTCCGGTGGGATAATATCAGATGCACTGTTGTTGTAGTCAGTTAAGAAGGGACCTACATTTTACTATGATGGAAAGTTTCTGCTGCAGACATCAGAGAGTCCTACATACCTGAAAAACAGTTACTGCATACGTCAGTAATGTGATGTTACATCACCCTTATCATCTGCTCTGATGGTTATAAATTACTTTCTCCATTCTGACTCATAACTAATATAGAGAAATCAGCTAGTGCTGACTACTTTTTACTCTCTTAAAGCACTCCGAAACTTATTTTTGCCAGCTTACCTGGCAGGGGGCAATACATTACACTAAATGTATTCTGTTCAACTAAAAATTAAGTATTTCATAGAATCACAGAATCATAGAATGGTTTGGGTTGGAAGGCACCTCAAAGATCATCTAGTTCCAACACCCCTGCCATGGGCAGGGACACCCTCCACGAGACCACATTGCCCAAAGCCTCATCCAACCTGGCCTTGAACACTTCCAGGGAGGGGACATCCACAACCTCTCTGGGCAACCTGTTCCAGTACCTCACCACTCTTAACAGTAAAGAATTTCTTTCTAACATCTGATCTAAATCGACCCTCCTTCAGCTTGAACCCATTACCCCTTGTCCTGTCACTACACTCCCTGATAAACAGTCCCTCACCAGCTTTCCTGCAGGCCCCCTTCAGGTGCTGGTAAGCCACAATCAGATCTCCCTGGAGCCTTCTTTTCTCCAGGCTGAACAATCCCAACTCTCTCAGCCTGTCCTCATAGGAGAGGTGCTCCAGCCCTCTGATCAGCTTCATGGCCCTCCTCTGGACTCACTCCAACAGCTCCATGTCTCTCCTGTACTGGGGCCCCCAGAGCTGGATGCAGTACTCCAGGTGGGGTCTCACAAGAGCAGAGTGGAGGGGCAGGATCACCTCCCTCGACCTGCTGGTCATGCCTCTTTTGATGCAGCCCAGGACATGGTTGGCTTTCTGGGCTGCAAGAGCACACTGCCGGCTCATGTTGAGCTTCTCATCAATCAACACCCCCAAGTCCTTCTCCTCGGGGCTGCTTTCAATCCATTCCTTGCCCAGCCTATAGTCATGCTTGGGATTGCGCTGACCCATGTGCAGGACCTTGCACTTGGCCTTGTTGAACTTCATGCGGTTCGCACGGGCCCACCTCTCCAGCCTCTCAAGGTCCCTCTGGATGGCATCCCTTCCCTCCAGCGTGTCGACCACACCACACAGCTTGGTGTCATCGACAAACTTGCTGAGGGTACACTCGATCCCGCTGTCCATGTCGCCGACAAAGATGTTGAACAGTGCTGGTACCAGTACCAACCCCTGAGGAACACCACTCATCACTGTTCTCCACTTGGACATTGAGCCGTTGACCACAATTCCTTGAGTGCGACCATCCAGCCAATTCCTTATCCACCAATTGGTCCATCCATCCAATCCCTGTCTCTCCAATTTAGAGACAAGGATGTTGTGCGGGACAGTGTCAAATGCCTTGCACAAGTCCAGGTAGATGATGTCAGTTGCCCTTCCCTTGTCCACTGACACTGTAACCCCATCATAGAAGGCCACCAAGTTTGTCAGGCACGATTTGCCCCTAGTGAAGCCATGTTGGCTGTCACCAGTCACCTCCTTATCTTCTATGTGCCTGAGCACAGTCTCCAGGAGGGTCTGCTCCATAATCTTGCCAGGCACGGAGGTGAGACTGACTGGCCTGTAGTTCCCTGGGTCTTCCTTTTTTCCCTTCTTAAAAATAGGGGTTATGTTTCCCCTTTTCCAGTCGGTGGGAACTTCACCAGACTGCCAGGACTTCTCAAATATGATGGAGAGTGGCCTGGCCACTTCATCCGCCAGTTCCCTCAAGACCCACGGATGCATCTCATCAGGTCCCACGGACTTGTGCACCTTCAGGTTCCTTAGATAGTCTCGAACCTGATCTTCTCCTACAGTGAGAGGTTCTGCATTCTCCCAGTCCCTGCCTTCTGTGACCTGGGCAGTGTGGCTCAAGGATTTGCCAGTGAAGACTGAGGCAAAGAAGTTGTTGAGTTCCTCAGCCTTCTCCATATCCTGGGTAACCAGGTCACCCGTTTCATTCTGGACGGGACCCACATTTTCCCTCGTCCTCCTCTTATCACTGACATACCCATAGAAGCTTTTCTTGTTGTCCTTGACATCCCTGGCCAGATTTAATTCTATCAGGGCTTTGGCTTTCCTAACCTGCTCCCTGGCTGCTCGGACAGTTTCTCTGTGTTCTTCCCAGGCTACCTGCCCTTGCTTCCAGCCTCTGTAGGTTTCCTTTTTTGTTTGACTTTGCCCAGGAGCTCCTTGTTCATCCACGAGGGCCTCTTGGTGGATTCGCTTGACTTCTTTGTTGGGATGCATCACTCCTGAGCTTGGAGGAGGTGACCCTTGAATATTAGCCAGCTGCCTTGGGTCCCTCGTCCCTGCAGGTCTTTATCGCATGGTATTCTACCAAGCAGATCCCTGAAGAGGCCAGAGTCTGCTCTCCTGAAGTCCAGGGTAGTGAGCTTGCTGTGCACCCTCCTCGCTGCCCTGAGGATCCTGAACTCCACCATTTTGTGGTCACTGCAGCCAAGGCTGCCCTTGAGCTTCACGTCCCCTACCAGGTCCTCCTTGTTGGTGAGAACAAGGTCCAGCATGGCACCTCTCCTTGTGGGCTCTTCTATCACTTGGAGGAGAAAGTTGTCATCAACACATTGCAGGAACTTCCTGGATTGCTTGTACTCTGCTGCGTTGTCCCTCCAACAGATGTCGGGGTGAATGTATAAAAAATCTTTAAATGTATAACTTCTAAAAGACGGCTGGGGTCAAGGTTCATTATAAAACTGCAACAGCAAGTCGCATATTGTATTATCTTTTGTGAGAGATAGATAACTAACGCATGCTAATATAGCTCCACTATAGCAAAAATTAATATGACACTATATTCGTGTGTAAGGACAGAACTGTCTCTTTAACATGTCATACTATTCAGATACACCTTGTTCTCCATAGAAATCAGAACTGTGTGGGAATCCATGTCCTAGTAATATCATATTTCGAGATTTCAAGTATGTCCACAGTCTGCATCAACATGACACCAAACTCTTTTGATTTTTTGTAGAAAAATAAGAGGAAAATTCAGAATAGCCCATGTCTAGAGGTGAGGACAGAGAATCTGAACTTTCATCTGTCGTAGCCCATCTGAGTATTCAGACAAAACTCTGCTGAGAAACTTCATTTTGGAGTTGCCAAATCTTCCATTATAAACACAATATGTTTTTGAAAAGCGCTTTTCTAACACTCTTTTGTACAGAAATGTTTTCTACCACCTCGATGAAGAGTACTGGTGTTGGAAAAACTTTCTAGAGTTTAAATGGAGACTATAGCTCATTCTACGTTCACTAGGCCTGCTTAAGTCTCTTGGCATTGTTTACAAGAAAAACCACGGGCAGACAGTTCCCGATCACAGTCAACACCTCTTTTCTAATTTTCAGAGGACCTACCATAGTATGTCAATGCTTGCAAGAATATTGCATTACCACCATTTTATATGATTGCTTCTCTTTCTCTTTTCTAACCATTCTTAATCTGGAAGTCAATAAAACCACAATAAAACAAATCTCTTTCTTTTCGTATTGTAGTTGCACACCAGAGCTAATTTAAATAGAGATATTTAATTTAATGGTCATGAGAAAAGACTCAAAGTGTATATAAGATAAGGAAAAATAAAGAATTTAAATAATTTGCAGCTAACACTTGATTTAACTTTGGCTTGGTATAACACTATCCAAACATAATTGCATTTATAAGTGGTAGGTTAGTAAACGTTCATAAATGTTAATACGTTATGTGCTATAGAAGAAAAAAGTTGTCTAATTTCATGCCATTAAATTTACTTCAAATAATCACTAGCTGCAATAACATAACTCACATAATCATAAAACAGCATGGCAATTCATCAGAGAAGTAAACTGACAGGAAAGAATGTATTAATCCTATTCTAAAAATAGTTATTTCACACTAGTTTTAACAACTGAGTTTGTGTGGAGTACCTGAGAAAGAAGATATTTGATAAAGCTAGCAAATGCCTTTCACACCCTTGATTTTGTTTAGCATAGCATTTGAGTTGAAGACACCCACCAAATGCCAGTGTTCGCAACCGTCTAATATTGGAGAACTCTGTCCAAAGTAGTATATAACCTGCCTCCTCAAGGAAAAACACATACCTACAGGTCAGATTTTACACTGAGTATATTTCTCCTTAAATTATATATAGAGACAACAACATATAGAAAGGTACAGAACTAACTCCCGTGACAGTAAAATAGCTTCATGCCTATTACGTCATTCTGCAAGAAGTCTAAGGGCATGGATTCTACCCTATGTAAAGACAGGTGAGGAGAAAGACCATGAAAAACTAGGCCTTGGGAATCATTTATTGGGATTTGCATTAATTCATAAGTTTGCGTGTATTTGAACTGAATTTGAATTGACTCTTTTCTAAACCAAGTTCCATAAATTACCTTTGGCATTGTATTGATCCCTTAGGCCTACTTTTTAGTTCACAGTTGATTAAAAGCTCCTGGTTTATTATCACATCTTTTTTTTTTTTCTCCTTTGGGTGAACAGCGTAGTTTTTGCAGACAGGAAATAATAATCCACAAAAACTTGCTCTGAAAATATTTTTAGAAATATTCAGAAAGAGGCAATCTTAGAGTATTTCTAGTCTAGTTCACATAATATTATCCTGAAGATGAATGGAAAATAATACCACAAATGTTCAAATGCCCCATAGCCCAGCACCTGGATTTGTCAGCTGCTAATCAATCCCTATGCATTTTTTACAGAAGGTGACTGCTCCTCAGTAAGGCAGAATACACTGGAGTCGAAACAGCAGGATTATGTAGCACCCAAGTAACCTATTAAATGCACACAGACGTTTCAAGTGCTTCAGTTAAGGTATATCTTCCCTGTAGCATTAACCATAGCAGCAAGGTACTGCCACTAGTCCAACTCTCATTCACAGACTGAAAACCTCTGACCTATTTTCAGAGCAAAATTTGTTAATTTAACTCAGGGCATAGCCAAATCCCGAAGTGAGACTTTTGCTCTAAATGGCAACCTGTCTGATTTGCATTGCAAAGGTAGGCTACAGCCATGCAAAGAACTGCTAATCCTGCAATGCCTTTTCAGGAAAATGAACCCAAAACAAAACAGGAATGTTCCTATTTATTACAACATTACTCTGCCATTCTTTGTTGCACAGTGGCTCAGGCAAAAATAGCACCGATATGAACAAAAAGGGTTGAGCCCACACAGCTGTACAGAACCACACTGGTAAATGAGGAGGTATCAGACTTTCTGAAAACTAAATAATTTCCTTTTGGTATGTGCTATTCCAAATATTAGCAAATCTGAATTAGTAAATCAGTTATTGGCCAGGTACTCACTTGGTTTTTGCTGAAATAGGACCTAAGATTATAGTGTGAATCAGAACACGAAGATGACTGATAGATAACATGAAGATGACTTATAGATAACAGTGCAGCCAACAGAAAACAAATCAGATGACAAAAAAAAATATTAAAATATTCCATCATTGAAAGTTGCCTAATGACCTTTAGTAATAAACCTAACTGAATTTCATCCAGGGCACATTTAAACCACAATTTATAAATTGAAAAATAGTTTGCAAAGTCAGATTTATGACATACATACAAATTGTATTATTAATTTCAAATTACTGTTTTTTGAGGAAAACTATTTTGTGATCTGATTTTCCTATCTTACACTGCAATGACTAGCTTTTCAGTAAATGTTTTTACATGAGCTTTATGAGTGTCTGCACTTCTTTCATGTTACCCAGATTTTCTTTCCTATTTCTTCAGACTGATCATTTCTAAAGAATACGCCAAGGCAGCGTAGTTCCCCGTTTGCAGGATGTACTTTGCATAGATGAAAAGAGTCACTCTCAACAAGGAGGTCATAATCACTGCTCCTCTTTAGCTGTCCTCTCTCAGGGTTCCAGCCTGCACGGATGATACACTGATAGCTCTTAAATCACTGCTAATGGCAAGCATATTTTTAGCAATTGGAATAAAATTCACAACAGGAAAGTGCAGGTGGTTGTGAAATACTGTTCTAACAATTTCTCTGCCAAATTTTCTAGGCCCTAAGCTAATTTTAACATATGCATGATAGGTTCAAGCCTTCTGGAAAAGAAAACACATAGAGGGAAATTGCAATAATTTGACACATTTTATCCCCATGTTTTTATTAACAAAGTTGTTAAAAATACACAATATGAGTACTATACAATTTCTTTCAATGACTGTTTTTGCTTTGAAACTACAGGAAATATGTTACATGAAATGAGAGACGATGAACTCTACCAACAGAATTTTTCATGGAGATAAGATGCAAATGAATTGATACACAAAGATTAGAAATTGTAAAACATACTCTAAATAGACTCTTAATCTATTTTCTTTCCCAATACAAATGAGTAGCAATCCACCAGACTGAAGGCAAATACTCTTCATTTATCATAACATCAAAAACTGTCTTTTGTTGAAGGGCCAAATTCCTCACCTTAAATGAGTAATCCCTGGCTCATGCAAATAACAAGATAAATTACAGCCAAATGAAGACTGGACCTTTACTTCTTTCATTCTAAGCGTATTTCATGGTTTGTCTGTGTATGGCACATAGGATATATTTAAATTTGCAGTACTGGAAAGGGAAACAGTCACATCCGCACTGCTGCTTCAAAATGCGAGGGCAGATAGGTCCTTCTAGTCCGTAATAAAGCAATACCAAAGAATTTATAAAGGCTTGTTACAAAAATATAAGGCATCCACCAAGTCCAGCAGAACTGCTAGTAGCAGAAAAGAACTTAAAAAGATATTGTGTTCCAAAAGCTACAATATTTTATGAACATGACAAATTGCACACCTATTGGAGAAATAATGGGGAATAATGATATAATATAACTTGTCCCTCTGCCTTTGCAAGTTTTCATTCCAAAAGTTGAGGTTATAATTATTTTAATATGATCCTACTGTTACTGCTCATAATTTGTTGATGAAATGATAATGAATATCAGAAATTAAAAAAGAAACGTGTCTGAGAAGCCTTATTCCCTATTGGTTTTAAGTAGCAATTTCTATTTTTTCACCTGCAGAATTAAACTGCTTGCAACTGTTTACTTCTCAGGTTTACTCCATCTCTGTGTAGATAAATGCTGTCACTTTCACTGTATTTCATCTGAAGAAAGTAACAAGAGGGAGGTGACATTTTCAAGTTATTTGATTTATAATATTGTTATTGCAAGCTAACAATAAAATGTTTTTATTATTTTGCATTATTATCTAAAGCCAGCTGGATGGCTTTCACCTCTGCAAACTGGCTCGATTCACCTCCTCCTTCTACACATCATGCAATCGATGCTACGTGGAGTAAGTGGGTTGCACTGATCACACAGCGGGCTAGAATAGGAAGCCCCAGTCGTCCAGGGATTCTGGAAGTGATCACAGACTGGCCAGAAGGGAAAGGTTTCGGAATGTTGCCAGAGGAGGAGGTGACACTGTTGAAGAAGCCCCACCCTATAATAAACTAACAGAAGATGAGAAACCATATGCCCTCTTCACTGATGGGTCCTGTCGCATCGTGGGAAAGCATCGAAGGTGGAAGGCTGCTGTATGGAGTCCTACACGGCGAGTTGCAGAAGCTGCTGAAGGAGAAGGTGAATCGAGCCAGTTTGCAGAGGTGAAAGCCATCCAGCTGGCTTTAGACATTGCTGAAAGAGAAAAGTGGCCAACGCTGTACCTCTACACTGACTCATGGATGGTGGCCAATGCCCTGTGGGGGTGGTTACAGCAGTGGAAGCGGAGCAACTGGCAGCGTAGAGGCAAACCCATCTGGGCTGCCCCATTGTGGCAGGATATTGCTGCCCAGCTAGAGAAGCTGGTTGTAAAGGTACGTCATGTAGATGCCCACGTACCCAAGAGTCGGGCCACTGAGGAACATCAGAACAACCAGCAGGTGGATCAGGCTGCCAAGATTGAAGTCAGGTGGATTTGGACTGGCAGCATAAGGGTGAATTATTTATAGCTTGGTGGGCCCATGACACCTCAGGTCATCAAGGAAGAGATGCGACATATAGATGGGCCCGTGATCGAGGGGTGGACTTGAGCATAGACGCCACCTCACAGGTCATCCATCAATGTGAAACATGCACCGCAATCAAGCAAGCCAAGCGGGTAAAGCCTCTGTGGTATGGAGGCCGATGGCTGAAATATAAATATGGGGAAGCATGGCAAATCGACTACATCACGCTCCCACAAACCCGCCAAGGCAAGCGTTATGTTCTTACAATGGTGGAAGTAACCACTGGATGGCTGGAAACATATCCTGAGCCCCATGCCACTGCCCGGAGCACTATTCTGGGTCTTGAAAAGCAAGTCCTGTGGCGACATGGCACCCCAGAGAGAATTGAGTCAGACACCGGGACTCATTTTCGGAACAACCTCATAGACACCTGGGCCAAAGAGCATGGTATTGAGTGGGCGTATCACATCCCCTACCATGCACCAGCCTCTGGGAAAATTGAAAGGTACAATGGACTGATAAAAACTACCCTGAGAGCAATGGGTGGTGGGACCCTCAAACACTGGGACACACATTTAGCAAAGGCCACCTGGTTAGTTAATACTAGGGGATCTGCCAATCGAGCTGGCCCTGCCCAACCAAAATTCCCACGCCCAGTAGAAGGGGATAAAGTTCCTGTAGTGCACATGAAAAATATGTTGGGTAAAACAGTTTGGGTTATCCCTGCTTCAGGCAAAGGCCAGCCCATCTGCGGGATTGCTTTTGCTCAGGGACCAGGGTGCATTTGGTGGGTGATGAGAAAGGATGGGGAAGTCTGGTGTGTACCCCAAGGGGATTTGATTTTGGGTGAAAATAGCCAATAAACTAAATTGCATGATGTTAATAGCAATATACTGTATCAATGGTATGACCCTAAGAATCACCCAAAACTAATGAAGGATGGACTTTGGAACTGAACAAAGTGCCATGATGATGGAACTAGAACCAACTTCAACTGGTGCCCAGAAACTTTACCGGAAAATCACATCTTTGACATCCAGACTGTGAGCATGGACCATACCAGATACACCGGCTGTGAAGACTCCGGATGCAGCGTGCAACAATCCAGCAGCACGCACCATTGCTCCTGCTCTGAGAGACTGTAATGGCAGATGGAACCCAAAGCCATGGACTAAATGAACTCGATGGACAATTTAGAGCGATGGCCCATGGAGTAAGAGAACGGTGTCTGTGAAATAATCTGGGCATGACATAGATGGTATAGAATAAGGGGTGGATAATGTCCTGGTTCTGGCAAGGATAGAGTTAATTTCACAAGGAGCCAGGACAGGTGACCCAAGCTGGCCGGGGGCTATTCCATACCATGTGAGGTCATGCTCACCATAAAAGGGGGGCTAGTCGGGCAGGGGTGTGCTTGGTGTGGCTCTGGGACGGGCTGAGCATCAGATCTTCAGATTGGTAAATTGTTCTCTGTTATCACCCATTGTGAATATCTGTTATCAGCACTGTTGTTGATTGTTTTCCTTCTCCCTTGTTGTCCCAGTAAATTGTCCTTATCCCAACCCTCCAGGCTTTGCCATTGTTTTTCCGTTCTCCTTCCCATCCTGCCTGGGGAGGGGTGATCGAGCGGCGCATGGCACTCAGCTGCTGGCTGGGGCTAAACCACGTAACTATATTAAAATGATAATAAACTACTCAATGATGTTCTGTGATAGCAATTTTATATTTACCCTGGGTTTTGGGGGCACCATAATTGTGTGATTTATAGGCATGAAAATTATTTTTCTATGACCATTTTCTCCCCCACTATATTTTAAAATTGAAATCTCCCATGACTGTATTCTCTGTAGCGAACCTTTTATCATATCAGCATGCTAATTTTTCATGTTGCTGTGATAGTGCATTTGACCTTTCTTTTGGCTTCTAGGTCTCATAGCTCTTGAAATCAAAGCATAAATTCTGGTGCTGCTTGATTTTCTTTCTTGCAAATAAAACAAAATAAATGTGGTTCCTGTCATGTCTTATCATAGTTTAATTGTGAACATGTGACAAAATTTTAAAAGGTGTCTTAAAGTGGTCATGATGACTTGAATTTGCCTTTTCTCCATTTATTAAGTTACCAGACAAAGTTGCCAGCATTGTGCATTGTTTTAAAAGACATGTAGTTTATCACAATGATAAATGAGGGAGGATATGTCTTATGGATGAGATTCAGCTGGTCCAAAAAGTTTAAAAGAACAAAATTATCCTCACTATCACTAACCCTCAGAGCAGGTAAACTTCTGAAACCAGCAATGTTTCATAACTCAAGTCCAAATATTTACATTAAATAATGATTTCTGTAAGTAAATAGCAAGTTTTAATTATTTTCAAAGCATCTGAATACACTAACTCTTCCTAACAACTCCAACACTATCAGAAATAGAACTTTCCACAGGGCTGCAATTTACACTGTAGGAAAGTTTTCAAACCTTGTGATTTATACTTCTTAGCTAACATAGGCACTTTTGCCTCAATAATCATATTCTGTCGCTCCTCTTTAGCTCAGTCTGTAACAAAGCTGAAATTCTATTAAAAAATTCGACCTCTGTTATAACTGGGTAGGGAAGATACTGATTCCTCTCAGCTGTTTTGTGTAGATAGTCTTCTCTTAAGTATGGAGTCTGCAAAAGATCATGCTTATGCATAACATAAAAAACATAATTGATTTACATCTTAAAATTGTAAGTGGCTGCATTAAAGAAATTCTCACAGTGCTGTAGTGATTATAAATTAAGATAAATTGTAATTTCCAAATTTTGAGGGATTAGAACCTATTCCACATCTCCCTTTCTCGCTCTTTTCTAGTGGAGAATAAGATAATGACTAGCTCCTGCATTTTCATGATACTGCAGCTGGTTCCCTTTGGCCCTTTGTTTACTGACATGATTATCTAAAGGAATAAAAAGTTACTACTGCAGCCTCACAGTACACTCCAAACTTGAAAGGTCAGCACTTTATAACTGCATTTTTGAAACAACATGGAAAACAAAAGGTTTTCAAAGGTTTAAGACATAGCCTGCTAAAATAATAACAAAGCTTGTTCTCAGGTCACAATCTTTTTATAACAACAATTTATTTTACACTTCCCTAAGAAAAAATCAAGTGAAAGTCGCTATTAAGAATGTAAACCAAAACATCCTCAAAACATTGCAATTTGTCACTTCCATTTTTACTTTTCATTGTGGTTCAGTTGCACTGTGGATGGCTTCAGTAGCTCCTGCAGTTTGTATGAGGTTAACATCGGAATCTTCAGATATTTTCTCTAATCCAGAAGTATTTTCCACACTTAGCATGAGAGATATATGTTTCCAGAATGTTTTCATGGATTTTGAATATTGAGACAGTGGTTTTTAGCTGTTTTTTCCATGTAATTTGGATGATTAAATAATGGAACTTTTATTTCCTTTTCATTGCTAGCATATATTTATATCAGAAAAATCAGAAAAGCCAAAGAACACTGTCCAAGGATACATTATATATGCTTTAATCACACTTTAATTAGGGGGATGAGCTAATTGATATTTCTTGAAACTCACTAAACACAAACATACTAACATTGCTATGATTCATTAAACATGTGAGTTAAACATCACAAGAATTAGCAATGCATAGACAGACACCCATGGATCTTGTATTTTTCTGCTTCTGAATTCCTGATACCTGAAATAACTTTTAAAAACAGATAAGCTATACTAACAATACTTATTATAAAAGTACTATGTGTATGTTGTATTTGTATGTTTGCTGTCTTCTCTTCAAGGTAACTAACACCACTAATACAATAATATTTTATTTTAAAAAATTAAAATACACATAATTGGAAACCATAAGTTACTAGATAGGGGTTATCATTGCACAGTTGTATTTGAAAACACTATTTCTAGACTTCTAGATAATTTCATGTTTGAGGAATTGAGCAGCCTACAAAAACAGCTTCATAGAAGCAATCGTGCCAAGGTAATGACAGATTTAACTAACTTCTAGACTTTTTAGCATACCAGAAATTCAGGTAGAGGACAGACTTTTTCAAGAACAACACAGATTAATTGTTAATGAAGTCATTCATGCAGAATCCATAAATCCAATGCTGAATTTTCAAACTTTTGTTTGAATTCAGCACTCAAAATCCTAAAAGTCATCATAAGGTTATCATATTAAGTCATCATATTGCGAAGTTAAAACCAGATGAAGTATTTTCTGTTTGACATCTATAATTATGTCTGTATCCCTGTGTATTCCCATCCTTTGAATGACATAAAGAAAACAAGAACTCTATTTTTACAAATTATACTAGTAACTCCATAACACATAATTGTTATAGAAGTCACAATCTAATTATATCCAAGCCCAAAAGATTGTTTCCCAAATATAAAACATTACTAATTTCAATTTGTCTATGAATTATATTTTATGAATATTATGAATTATATTTCTGTCATAGAGAAGTTTGAAATAGACAGTAGGGATTACTGACCAGTAACTGTTTTCAGTTTAAGTTATTCTGATTTCAGTCAGTGTGGGTAAGGGATATTTTGATCCATTGCTTGAAAAACCAATTATGAGGCCCTACTATCTGACAATAAGATTAGAGGTTATCTTCTATCTATATGCACTTACCAAAGCATTAATAGTTGCAATAAAACTTGCTTTAGGCTTGTATGTTGTATAAATAAGAGTTTGGATTTGCCCACAGTCTTCCACCAAATATAATTGAGCTTCTCAGAAATCATTTGGTAAGCAAGGTTTGATGTTGGATGTACTTAGATTAAAAAAAAAAAAAAAAAAAAAAAAAAGAAATTAAGAGCTGCAAGAAGCAGTGTTTTGAATTTAGCACTGACTTTCTCTAAGGTAGGAATTTTATCAACAGTGGCACTAGATCACAATGTTTCCTTTCTGTGTAATGTAAAAATGAGATCTTGGCAGTGTTTTGCCACAGTAAGGATGGTATACTAAATCCATCGGCCACAGGAATTGCAATTTAGATAATTATGTTCCAGTGAGCTAGGAAATTATTCCCTCTCTTGACTTAAGCTGTTAGCAAACAATGCAGAGCCTTTGATATTAACTTAATCAGGAGAAGAAACTTAATCCTGAATCAGGTATCTACGATGCAAACCTATTCATTTATTAGAAGTCTCATTATCTGTATCAAAGGACAATTTGAATAAACAAGCCACTTTCCATGTTTACATATCAAAAAATGGGGTGGTTTTATTTCTTTTTTTCTTTGCCACACAGGTTATTTGCCTTTCATTTGCCTTTAATGCAGAAAGTTTAGTCCAATCAACAGATTATTTTGAATTTCTAGTCTATACATGCTTTGAAGGATTACTGAGTAACAGAAAAGGCTGACATGTTTTACTGAACTACTGGGTTTTTTTAAAGAGTGTAAATGAGAATCAAGCCCTTTACCTACTTGTATGTCACTTTAAATTGCTCCCTACCGTAAATGAGTAAAGAGACCACTTCTGGAATGTAGGACAAAGTAGTCCAATTTTCTGACCTTGGGATATAAACTATAAGGTAACATTCTATCTTTAGGTCTCAAAGGTTTTATTGGAAGTGCCTGACATTACTGTGTCATTTATTTGAAGTTTACAATTCTATTTTTATTGTTAGTATTCTCTTCTGGCATATTATTCTATAGTCCTATTTGCATTGCAGTTATTTTTAATAATATCTCTTAGATTTGACTGAGTTCTCTTTAAAAAAACCATAAATCTTTCTCACAGATATTACTTGTCTGATATAACTTTGATGTCACTAATCTGATTTTTCATTACTTGAAGACTATTTGATTCTTAATTGGAAAATATGACACCACACACATTTTCCATCTTCTGTTAATCTTGAAATTACAGAAATGTTAATTTAATAATTTATTAAAATACCAGTGTGATTATATTTTTTTCTTAACTACCTCTTACTGCAGAGCAATGTATTTCATCGATTTCATCATATTTATAACACAGCACAAATGCAAGCTTACTAAGATTTGGCATTCTGTGACCCATAGGACATATGTTACCTTTTTCAGCATATTTTTAATAAGGATATAAGGGATCATTGCTTCTCTTGAGCCTTTAAAATGAAAATTAAAAAATCTTTTGTACACATTTATGTTGTACCTACACCGCTGAGCACATCAGTGTTGCTTTGTGAATTTGCTATTCAATGTTTTGCAAAATCAACACGTAAATGCACAATAGCTTTTAAAAGTCTGGGTTGAACCATTTGAGTATGGCTTTAAATGCTGACAAACGTTTTTCTTGGGCCTTTTTTTTCTTATTTCTCCATGAGGGAAAAGCCCATTCAGAAAATACTACCTGGCACTTCCATTTGGCAAGCAAGATAGAGCTGCCATGAGGGAACAGTATATACAAACAGCACAGTTTACGCATGGTTTTAGCCCAAGCAATCTGCGCAGACCGAGGCTGGTACTAGATGGCCCCATTTCACCAGGGATCCACAACTACAATCAGCCCATAACTTTCAACAAAGCTCATTTAAAACCTAAATCACTAAGTCACTAAATAAGGGACTCAGCTTTTAGAAGGTCTTAAGCACTGTAGCTGGTCAAAACACAGAAATGAATTGTTCAAAAATTTGAAATAAATTTCTTTCTCTAAACAAAGCAAAATACTGACATTATTTTGGCGTCATTGTTTGCTATATAAAATACAGTCAAAAAATATTACTTTCAAAGTAATGAGCTAGAACAGTTAAGAATAAATTATCAAAATAGTTACCAATATAGTTATAATTTGTTATGAAAAAGCAAATTATTTTTCTATAACAGCATTTTTTCAAATATAATCTTAATTCATAAAATTTTCACCATCAATTCTTATCAAATTGTTTACTAACTTTTTGAAAATGAAGATTTGAAAATCTGTCCATAGGCTTTAAAGGATGATATCACTTTTTTTCTTTATTCCTTTTAAAACCCCAGCATTTTCTGAGAAGCATATAAATTTTCTTGAATGAATTCCTAACACAACTGGAATCAAAAGGCAAAATAGAAACCAATTTTTAAAAAAATGTATCATTTTTATTTCCCATTTTTAGATCTTGTTTGAATTCTGACAGGTTATGTCATCTGAGCTTTCTAGAGAATCTGTGAATTGTTTATAACTCTGCTATTGAGCCCTTCCTATTTCCCCATCCTCTCAAAGGGAAGGGTCTATCTGTATTACAAAGGGGTTTTTCTGCTCCTTTGGTTATTAGAGCTGAGAATCCTTAGATCTAGTGTAGGAATGAACTTAGAACGAGTACAAGTTTTCACCAAACCAAAGTCCCTTTATTACTGCTATAAAACCAGGAACCTATTTACTTTAACAAGTTTCTCTTCTATTTTCCAGTTACTGCACCACTAAGATATTTCAGACAGCATTTCCACTGTATTTTAAATGTAATTTTTGTGAGAACTATATGGAACTGCTATCATTTACAAAATTGCACATTGATAAAATTAAGAATGGAAATTTAAACGGCTAGAAAGAGCATAGAATGTTTAAAACATCTTACTCCTAAAGCCAAAGCTATTATTATGGTCCTTTACAAAAGCATATCTGAAATGAAGAATAAAATGTCCAGAAAAAAGAATTAACAGATCTAAACGTTCTCAAAGGAGAGTGAGATGGTTATGTATAGAGTTGAGTACAGCATGCCTGCTGAGTGATAGCAACCACTCAAATACTATTAGCCATCAGTAAAAATTTGACAGTACCTCTGACAGCTTAAAATTTCTTTGCCAAAAAAAAAAAAAGGAAAAAAGATTAAATCTCTTTTTAAAACCTTTTTAGAGTGGTTTTTTTTGGTAAGATTAAGAATAAATTATTCCACAGTTTGTGTAATAATAGTAATATACATCAGATTAATGTCCAAGTGGAGACGTGACGAGGGGCATTCCTCAGGGGTCAGTACTGGTACCGGCACTGTTTAACATCTTTGTAAGTGACATGGACAGTGGGATCGAGTGCACCCTCAGCAAGTTTGCCGACAACACCAAGCTGTGTGGTGTGGTCGACATGCTGGAGGGAAGGGATGCCATCCAGAGGGACCTTGACAGGCTGGAGAGGTGGGCCTGTGCGAACCGCATGAAGTTCAACAAGGCCAAGTGCAAGGTCCTGCACGTGGGTCAGCGCAATCCCAAGCACGACTATAGGCTGGGCAAGGAATGGATTGAAAGCAGCCCCGAGGAGAAGGACTTGGAGGGGCTGGTGGTGCAATGCATGGTTGCAGCCCAGAAAGCCAACCATGTCCTGGGCTACATCAAAAGAGGTGTGACCAGCAGGTCGAGGGATGTGATCCTGCCCCTCTACTCTGCTCTCGTGAGACCCCACCTGGAGTACTGCATCCAGCTCTGGGGGCCCCAGTACAGGAGAGACATGGAGCTGTTGGAGCAAGTCCAGAGGAGGGCCATGAAGCTGATCAGAGGGCTGGAGCACCCTCTCCTATGAGGACAGGCTGAGACAGTTGGGGTTGTTCAGCCTGGAGAAGAGAAGGCTCCATGGAGACTTTATAGCAGCCTTCCAGTACCCGAAGGGTGCCTACAGGAAAGCTGGAGAGGGACTGTTTATCAGGGAGTGTAGCGATAGAACAAGGGGTAATGGCCTTAAGCTGAAGGAAGCTAGATTTAGATTAGGTATAAAGAAAAATTCTTCACTGTGAGAGTAGTGAGGCACCGGTTGCCCAGAGAAGTTGTGGATGCCCCCTCCCTGGAAGTGTTCAAGGCCAGGTTGGATGGGGCTTTGGGCAACGTCGTCTAGTGGAGGGTGTCCCTGACCATGGCAGAGGGGTTGGAACTAGATGATCTTTAAGATTGTAGTTAATGTATTTTATACAGTACAGAAACAGTGTTAATTCCTACTTGCAAGAACCATATTTCTGCTGTAGAAGCCTTTTATTTTTATAGTATAAGTTCCCAAATGTTTAAAAATGAAACCAACCCCTCTCCTCAAATTTCCCTATTGTAACCCCGAAAAGCTCTGCACACTTCTAAGCCTGAAAGTGGAACCATTGTGTGGAAATTTTTTTCATGGTTTGCTGCAGGATCCTTCAGGGGTTCAGAGATCAACCTGAGCCGATCTGATTGCCTTCAGGTGAATTTCTATCTAATACCCTCAATGAAGTTAACTCTCCTATTTCACTGGATATCTCCCTCTACTTACAATATTTCTGTGTTACCTTCAGTGAGGACCATGACTGGCAAGAAAGATCACACCAAGAATCTCTACTTTGGTTTGACCATCAGATGCAGGTTTTGTGACTGTTATGTACAGAGGATACTACAGGTGAAAATGTATTATAATTTATGATATCTGATCTTTCTTCCTGCTTAATGTTTTTGTACGCTAGAAGGACAAAACATCATCATCTATATGGTACCCATACAGGTTTTTTTAGAATGTAGATAGGGTTTTGCCATTTCTACCAACTGTAGGGAAAAAACCTTTTAATCTTTTGCTTTCCAAAGTCTCTTCTTATTCATTATTATAATATATTTTATGAAGTTCCATATATGAACTAATATTTACCTGCTGTATTCAAGACAGATCATTTAAATTTGTACCACAAAAATCAGTGTCTTATTCATGCAGAGAAAACCAAACCATGCTATTTTGGTGATAAATTGTCGCTTTTTAGATATACATGAACCTTCATTTCTTAAGTTAATTTGGATAAAATTCGTAATTGAGTTTTCTCAAGAGCTCAAGGGCATCTCAAATATTTGAAAGTTTTGTGGGGGTTTTTTGTTTTTGTTTTTGTTTTTGTTTTGTTTTGTTTTTAAGATGGATGTACATTTAATGCCTAGATGTTGTTTAAAACTGCAGTGTGTGTTGATTCCAGTACATTCTCTGAACACCAGCATGTTTATTATTAAGATATATTATCAACTGAGAAATATTCTGGGATTTAAAACATATCTCTACCTGTCGAATACAGAGAAGCTCATTCATGCCTTTATCTCCCACAGAATAGACTGCCCTGATATTCTGCTCAGTGATCTGCCAGACAGACAGATTACTGAGTTTCACAACTGTATATCACAAAGAAACACAACCATACTTCCTTGATGATAGTGGCACCGCATAGCCTTCCCATAAAACAAAGAAAGGAATTTAGCGTTTTTATGTTGGACTATAAAAGAAAAGCCTGTAGTAGCTAGGAATGTCAGTATATCTAGGAGTTATCTTTTCAGTTCTACAAATGTGATTGAATCTCTCTACAACCAGACCAAATTCACACAATGAATTCATATTATATCATGAAAGAAAGACATTTTTTTCTATATACAACGCTAGTAATGTTTAATTCTTTCCAATGCAATTAACTTGTTTCCTACTGAGTAATTTTTCATATAGATAACTGCTCTATGAAGACAAACATCAGCAAGGAATACTTTATTAATAATTTTAAGAATTATTTTTAAAAGTCAAACAGAATTAGTCAAACTGAAGATTTTATTAAAGAATATGATTTTTTTTTTTGCATGTGAGAATCCTTAAAATGAATAGTTTTATCTTATGGTACATTCAGTGGTGAAACTTTTAGTTGTACCCACTGTGCTATAGAGTGTGTTTGATTCTTTGATGGAAAATAAACATCCCTTCCTCCCATTTTAATATTTGAATACAAAAAATAAAGGTTTTTTCTATATTCTCTTAATTCCCTATATTACATTCCATGTATGAAAAATATTACAATGAAATTTAATGGAGTATTCTAATGAAATAAAGATAACTGTGCATTCTGTGCTCAGATTAAATGTCTCAAAATAATTTGGCTTAAAATGTTTTTTCTTCATTTTTTAAATCTTTCAAACAAGAAAGATTATTTCATAGTTATAATCTCTGATAGTCATAGGGTACAAATGAATACATATGTCGGGCTTATTTCTAACAGTAGGTATAGTGTAATCAAACTAATCTTCTCTTTAGATAGATATGCATTCATTCAGCACTTAGAAAATATTTTGAAAAGTTTCTAGTTTTTAACTGCTCAGAATGTGGCCCATGGTTTCTTAGCTATTTGTGGTACAACAAGATCACATAGACCAAGAGCCTGACTGCAAAGTTTGAGCATTACTGTAATACCAGAATTTTTAACTGTAAATATACAATTAAAATCAGCAAAACTTTAATTATTACTTCTAACATAATTTTGACCTGTCTTAACAACTCTTAAACTCTAGCTAACTCAAAAGCACATGGGATATTTAGAAGTCTAGCTGTAAGGAATGTATTTGGAGGAAATCACTATTTTCCCCAAATTTCAAGCTTCTAAGCAATCAAAACAATCTGTTAATTTGAACATAATGCAACAAATACTTTTAACTAAAAAATTTTTAGAGAAGAAAAAATTTGAAAAATTCTGAAATAATTTCATATACATTGTTGGAAACATTGTTTTAAAGTTTTGAAATGAATTTTGTTTATAACTTTTCTGTTTTGGGGGGCTTTATAATTATTTTCAGAAAGATAGCACTTCCTTTTCTGAATGAACTAAATTTAAAGACAAAACATTAAAAAATAAATTAACAGATTTATTTTTCAACAAAGATACAAAAATTTACTTTTATAGTTGTTTTTTTTTTTCTCCCCTCACCAAAATTAAGCTGTTGTACTTTTTTTTTTCAGTGTTGGCACAAAAATAAAAATCCATTCTTAATTCAGTTTTAAATCTTTCTACTTGAAGGTCACCAGTTTCTTAAATTTGTTTACAAAAGATGGTTGGTCTGCTGACTGAAGCAAATTATTAGATGACCCAAAGATACCAATTTCTGAGGGTCTTATGAGTGGTCCCAACAAAAACATTCTTGTAATGAACAGGGTTCAATAAAACTTTGCTAGAACTGTGTGTGTTGTTTCCCTGACACTTTTTGAATATACCAGATATTTAACGCCTTTTGCTAAATACAGGAAAAAAGAGAGTAGGAGTACAAAACATGTAAGAACTACATATAAGCATGAGGAAACATGCCTTTTCCCTATAAATTATGGGTTTATTCAAATTGATAACAGTACCCATCGTTTTGTCACTTACTTTGACAGTAGCGTACCTTGCTTCCCATGAAATGCAGACAGAAAGCAGGCATCATTTGCATTTTCATCTTTTTTCCCTTGTTCTAAATGTGTTCCATACACTTCCTCTTGTACAAATATGATTATTTTTGGTGTGCATGTGTCACTGGTGCTGGAAAGAGGAGAAGGTATACTATAGTGGACTTTGGGAAGGGGTTGGGGGAGAAAGAGGTGACCATCAAATATTCTTTTGCCTTAGAAATCTTTATCATAAAGATTTTGGACTGAAAATGGCTGTCTACAGAGTTTATTTGTAAACTCGTCATATAAATCAATGAAAGGTATCCCTTTAAAATTGTATTGGTAACTTCAATATTATGAAGTTCAATCCAAAGTAAAACGTCTTTTCTATGGCAGCCCTACAATCTACCCTGAACACCCCCTCCAGCTGTCACGTCTCATGTAGAAAGAGGAGGACAGTGACTACTGGGCTGCTTTGAAAAATAATTGTTTCTATTTGCTGTGACTTTTTTACCTATCATAATTGAAATAGGAAGAATAATATTAGAAAACTGAAATCAATAAACCTGGGAAGATGATGCATCTGAAAACACAGCAGCAGCCTCTTCTGCCACAAAATCTTTTCACTGGAAAAAAATTAATAGCAAAGCTCACATTCTGAAATAAGTTAAATCCATTTGATAAGACATTACAATAAAAGCAGCTTCAGTGAATGTCTGTGCCTGTATATATCAATAAATAATAAGGTCCAGTCTTGTAAGGCTGTAAGCATCTGTAAAATACCGTAAATCAGATTCAATAAAGAATCTAAACAGGTAAAATGGGATACAACTGGTTTAAATTAGACATACAGTACTAAGATGGAATAAAGAAGTCCCTGCTGAGTTGGGTGCTACACCACAGTGACTTCCAAAACTCCATACATGCAAACAGTCACCTACCATACAATTCCTTAGTCCCATGCACATACATTTTAGCTTGGACAGGATTCAGCAGCTTACACCCAAGCCCAACTAAAATATATAAATTAAGTTCTTAATTTCCTGAATCCTTTGAAAGGTTCGACCTAATAAATACTTTTCAACATATGTGTGGTAGGACTAAATGCAGATAATGCAACTTTTTTCTTATTTTAATAGCAGGAAGATGTGGAAATGAAATTGCTTTTCTTTTGCAACACATTAATGTACTGATTTGATTATTTAAAGTACTAGTTCACATGGTAGGATATCAGACTTTAGTTCTTTTTTACCATGTAATGAATATGGAGCTTAATCACTGAGCTCACAGTTCCAGATTCCACATCAGATGGTCAATATACAATGATATGTAAGTTAAGAAAGGAAGAGCTTCAGTGAAAGTGTGAAAGACATCACTTCTTTTTCAGAATACTATCTACACAATGTTGCAGGACTGCCACAGCCTGTGCAACTCTAAAGCTCACACAATGCTAGATGCTTAAAGGTTTGGCAGTATAGAGCATATCATAAGGAACAAGTCATTTGAGTCAATGAGAATTCATGGTTTTGACATGATGCAAAATTTGTGAGCAAACATTACCTCCACGTCTGTCCATCCCTGTCCTGTCATTCCCAAATCCTTTCTTTCCACAGTTCCCATAGCAACTTACACCACTCATACCTTCAGTAATTCTGACCTCATATCAGAGAAATAAACTAAGCTTTCTCATTTTATCCTTCCTGATTGTTTCTAAGCCTTTGTTTACAGATTTTTGCATTCCTATGCAGCACTGTGCAGCACCCGGAGATTATCACTTCCAGTCTTTTTTCTGACTCTTTTGAATCTCTCTGCATGGCAATTACTTGTTTCTTTCCCCACAAAGGTCTAATTACTGAAATGGTCTATATTTAGAAGAAATAATAGTTAGTCTTCCACTCTTGTGAACTGCTAGTGTGTTAAGTCAGGTACCTCGGAATGGGATGACAATGTGAGTATGCAGAAGTACCGCTAGCATGCTAAGCGTGCAGCTGTTTATAGAGTTAGTTAATAGGGAACAGTGACGGTACGAGTATCTTCATTCCTGCCTCTAAGACATTTTATCAGGAACTGCAGGGAGGTACTTCTACTCACTAAATATTTACAGCCTGAAACCATTTCCTGAAATTAGAAGGCTATGCTTTTTAAATAATTCTTGTGAAATGCAGTCCATTGTGCTGGTAATCTTTTGATAAAAGTGTTCGTCCACAAAAAAGAACTAATCCATTATGGATTAGACAAACAATAGCAGAGGTGGTTTAGTAACTTCCCTGATATTTTCAATAAACCCAGATGCAAGTACTGCAAAAGAAGTCTTGTAAAATATATATGAAAGCAACAGAAACTATCCATTTTTGACATTACATATTGCTTTTAACACTGAGTTAAGAACACTTTGTTAATTTTCTCCCCTTTTCATTTTCTCAAATGTTGATCAGTCAGCCAGTGTAAATTAGTCTTGTTTCATTGATACCAATGAATCTTAAGAAATATCCAATGTATCACTACCATCTATGATACTCTATTTTCTCAGATAACTGAGACTTTTTTACCTTTCCATTATTTTAACTGGATAATCAAGTGCCTTCTTCCTATATCATATTTAACTTCCCCCTCTTCCCATTTTGTGCTATTTGTTTTCTTCTTCTTCTTGGTGATAAGCATGTAGAACAAAGAAAACACCACACTCTACACAGAGCCAATTCAATTCAAGTTTCTCATTCTCCCCTTGGGGATTTTCTGAAGAGCTGGGTTTTCTGGCATACTGCCCTCCTTTCATTGCAGAAAGGATCAGTGTGTGGCACTTCTCTGAACCCATCATGAATCCTGTGCTCAAAACAGGGGCTGCCAAATTCTGTCCTGAAGAGGCTTTGAGATCACAGCGGTACCAGGGGTGATTTGATAAAGGTTCTTGTTCTCTACAAGGGCCATCATGCCATTTGAAGGAGGGACAAAAGGGTGAGAAAATGGAACAGAAAATATGTAAAAGTAGATATTTGTTGAGTACATAAAACTGGTAGCAGAGGCCAGGTCAGAAGCAAATAATTTTGGATGGCAAGACAGTCTGAACCACACACTTGCGGCAAGTAGGGAAACATAGGGCTCGTATGCAGGTTAAAGACATTCCAAGAATGTCAGATTACCTTCTGGAAGACATGAAACAAAACAGGAAACAAAACATGAAATAGCCCTGACTTCTTGGAGCACATACCAGGACATATTAAAAGGGCCACCCAATCCACTAGACAAGCACCACTCCCTACAGAGGCCTCTGATTCTGGTAGTAATTGACAGGAGCAAACTCCATGTTCTTTGAAAAATGCAAAGTGCCATCTAATTATGGCTCTCACACAGGATTCTGCTGTTTTCTCATGGGACTAATAATATCTCTGCAGATTGTGAACAGGTTGCTGAACTGTTCTGTAGTGCTGCACCAGTTTTGCAGTTTCTATTTCAACGTCTCTAACCGAGACCAAAACTGGGTTGCCAAGAGAACTGAATGTCTGAACTACAGAAAATGTCTCATGCCAAAAAATCAGGTGGTTTTGCAAAATCTATTTTAAAAGTTGGTAAGATTACACTGAAAATTGAGCTGTTATTCATTTATTATTATTATTATTATTATTATTATTATTTCATTTTATTGTTATTCATCCTGTTCCTGGAACAGCCAGTGTGCAGGACATAATTTATGCTTACAGCGTACACTAACCAAGAGAACAAGTTACATAGGAAGAGTGGGAGAGCAGCACATAGTCTATGTATAACACCTTTTAGACCATAAATACATATTCCTCACTTCCATATACTGCTTCCAATCTACTGTTATCAATTTTCTATTTTTTCTCAGGCATCATAAACTAAGTGATTCTTTAGGGGAGATCTGAAAACAATACAGGGGTTTATTACATTGGATCATATCAAAAGGAAGTGTCTCTAGGTGTAGGGGAAAAACAAGCCTGAATTTATATGATACCTATGTGAATACTGGAAAAGTGAATAGGAAAGGCCATAATTTTAATGAATGCAAAATGGCTGCAACATTATAAAGCACAGATAGAAGAATACACCTTTTTTTATTTTGTACTTTGCTAAGCACCCTCCCCTGAACTAGCCCCCAATATCCTACTTCATACAGTGCAGGGATCGGGAAAAAACGACTCCTCGTACACTTCAGAAAGTGCTTCTAACTTCTTGAATCCCAAGTCTAAATGTACATCCAAAGACATATGTACATGCATGGATGGTTTATATGCACATTTATGTATACATGCACACAAACACACACTCTCTGCTCTATAGTGTGCATGAAAACAGAAGATACTGTAGTACAGATAAAGAAAATGAATCATACCACTAACAGTCAAATACTTGGCTTCTTCTAAAGTATTCTGTCTCTTAAAACAAGTGACAGAAATATTCTGACATATCTATGTAGATATGCATAGATATTCTATAATCTTCAAAATGGGATTAAAAGCTTAGACATTGCCAAAGGCTATTTAGCATTATTACACTCATTATGATAACTTCTCAATAAATTCTAGCATTGTTTAAAAATTATAATTAGGAAACTTAAAATGCATATTCTATAATGCTTGTCATCCATCACAGGTTTTAGTGCAGTACATCTGATGGAGAACTCTAGTGTAGAATAAAGAGCAATGGCAGGAATGCCAGTCTCTGTATTTTTGATGATAAAAAGGCTGAGTGCTCGCCAGCAGCAGCTTGCTGTCAGTAAAAATGAATCTGAAACAGATGCCAACCGCGTCAACAGCTTGAGCAATATACATTTTTTATTAGACAAAGACATAAATCATGACGGAAGTATATAGGTGCAAGGCACATCAAAGAATACCACTATTACACCTCATATTCAAAATAGAAAGTTATCTAGTACTGTATTTCCTAACTAGAAAATTCTGTTCATACCCAAGTCATGTTTAGTGTTAAAAATATGAATTTAAACAAAACTTGGAAAAGGCTTTTGTATTTTTATATTTAATCTCTATGAATCTTGGATATTGATTTACTAATGTATGAACGCAAAGATCTATTTACTAGCATTGGAGCACAATTCTCTGTTTTCTTTTGGTTTTTTTTTCTATTTAAAGTTTACATGAAAGTAATGTGTATATACTACTGGATATACATCTAAAAATCACTAAGCTCCTTCCCTCCTACCCACCCCACATAGAGATCACAAGCCTCTAGCTTTGGCTAATCATGCGCAAGGGTTCAAAAAAAATCCTTCCAACTGCAGAAGCAAGAAATTGACTTCTTAAAGTTTTTTATCTTAAAAACTGAGTATTTTCGAATAAGGTATGTTTAATCATGTTTCAGTGTCTCTCTATTTCAAAATTGTCTCTTGAGTTTTATTTTCCATGTTTCAGCCCACTTACTGAGATGTTCCATGGAGCTAGATACAAAAATCTGTTTAGAGATCTTCAAAAATGTACAGTCAATTTCAAGAGAGAAGTGCCTGAAGACTGGACGAAAGCAAATGTCACCCCAATCTTCAAGAAGGGCAAGAAGGAGGACCCAGTCAGCTTCACCTTGATCTCTGGAAGGCAGCTAATCCTGGAAAGTATTTCCAGGCATATTAATGAAAGAAAATCATCAGGAGTGGTCAGCATGGTTTCACCAAGAGGGAGTCATGCTTGAATAACTTGATAAACTTCAGTGATGAAGTGATTGGCCTGTAGATGAGGGGAGAGCAATGGGCTTCAATAATGCCTTTGAAACTTTGATCTTTGAAATAAGGTCATCATAGACAAGCTATATGGGCTGGTAGAGCCAGTGAGGTGGACTGAAAACTGACTCCAGTCCTGTTTAACATCTTCATTAAGGACCTGGGTAATGGGACAGAGTCTACCCACAGCAAGTTTGCTGATGACACCAAACTGGGAGGAGTGGCTGATATGCCAGAGGGTCATGCTGCCATACAGAGGGACCTTGACAGGGTGGAGAAATGGGCTGATAGGAACTTCAAGAAACTCAACAGGGAGAAGCACAAAGTCCTGCACCTGCATGGGAGGAACAACCCCTCATGCACCAGCACATGCTGGGGGCCACTCAGCTGGAAGTCGTCTTGGCACAAAATTACCTGGGGGTCCCAGTGGACACCAGGTTGAACATGAGCCAGCAATGTGCCCTTGCAGAAAAGAAGGTGAATGGTAGGCTGGGCTGCATTGGCCTAAGTATTGCCAGCAGGTTGAGGGCGGTGATTCTTCCCCTTTATTCAGCCCACATCTGGGTTCCCCAGTACAAGAGAGACATGCACATATTGGAGAGAGTCCAGCGAAGGGCCACTAAGATGACTGAGCAACTGGAGTATTTCACATATGAAGAAGAGGCTGAGAGAGCTTGGACTGTTCAGTTTGGAGAAGAGAAGGCTCAGGGGGACCTTATTAATGGATGCAAGTACCTGAAGGGAGGGTGGAAAGAGGACAGAGGCAGGCTCTTCTCAGTGGTGCCCAGTGATGGGACTAGAGGTAATGGGCACAAACTGAAACATAGTCAGTGCTGTCTGAATGCCAGAAAATAACTTTTTTACCATGATGGTGACTGAGCACTGGCACAGGTTGTCCACCGAGGTCATGGAGTCTCCATCCTTGGAGACTCCTGTAGACGAAAACTCCTCTAGACAAGGTCCTGGGCAACCAGCTCTTGGTGGCCCTGCCTGAACAGGGCGGGGGGAGGGGGTTGGACGAGATGACCTCCAGAGGTCCCTTCCAACCTCAACCATTCTGTGTGATTTGGGAGTATGTTGGGGTTTATGAAATCTAATTTAAGTTCAGATAGGTTTGCATTTTTTCATTTCATACATTTAATTTAGTTGCAGAGTTTCATATTCCCAAAGATTCCAAAGTACCTAGAAGGGAATGCAAAAGACAGAAAGGAATAAAAATTTTGAATCTAAACCAAAAATATGCAAACAGTTCTGTTATGTTTAAATAAGAAAGCTGTTGAAATTGCATATATGCATGTGTGTGCATTTTCAAGGAGTTGGTAAGGATTTTGTTTGGTTTTAGTATTCCCTCTACACCTAATCAGTTTTACCCCCTAATTGCTACCACTTGAGCATAGATGGAATAATTTTATTCACAACTACCCTTTCTGTATCCTGCAAAATGAGCTACACTAACATTTGAACAATTTTCATTTGTGTTTTTTTCCCTGAAATTCTAAAGAAATGTTAAAAAGAGAACTTCGGAATTACTTGTTACATGCAGTTTATCTTGTCATACTGCATATTTTTTCATTCCAAGTTGTCTACAAAACATAATTTTAAAATTTATTCTAAGTATCCACTCAGAGTGACTGAATGAATACTAATTACAGATGTACTTGAATTTGTCTTAAATTATTCAAAGGAAATACACAGTCTATTTCCTAACTACAATGTAGTACTAGTAGTTAAAATTTAAGTTACATAATTTTGTCTTTTTCCCTTGAGTGGATGACCTACTCTTTATAAACATGGACATATAGTATTAATTATATCCAAGCTTCCAACTCATCGAGTTGTTTGCAATTTGTTATATATAGAAGTTTCACCTGACCATGATTGGTTGCTATCAGCCTGAGTTTTCTCCACAACTTCACCTGCTCATCTATACTATCTTATGCACATTCCTATCAAAGAACAAGAAGAATATTAAATCATTGTTCTCATGAGGCTTAGCTTATATTGCACAGGACCATATTTCAACTTATGGAAACTGGCCTATTTCTGCTCTTAGTTGTCCCATCATAACAACTTTAATGAATTTAACTGCTTGCACCAAAAGACATAATGAATGAGCTCAGAAGCACTGAATTCAACTCTGATTTGGGGAAAATAACAGTTTCTACTGAAGTTCATAGCAAACATAGAACTCAAATTTAGCGCCTTGCTGCACCTGAGCTTAGATATTTTAGCTGCACATGCACTTCTAATTTGAAGTGTGTGAGAAGAGTTCAAAATGCTGTCAGCTTCTCTTAGCCTGTAATCAGAACACTTGTCATCAGGAAGATAATATCAGACTATGGAAGATGGAAAGTAAAAAGTAGCGTTACACTTTATTATGGCCTACATTGGTGACCAAGATCTGTTCATTCCAACCAGGGAGGGAAAGATTTAAGTTTTCTCTTTAAAACTACAATGCATAGAAGTCTTTCAAAGTTACTGTCTTGTCAGAACTGGATAAAATAGGTCAGGAGAAAGACAGAAAGAGGGAAAAAAAAGAAGGTTAATGCCTTTTTTTTTTTTTAACCTACAAAGGATTGCTGTTCTTTTTGTATTTTTTATATTGTGTATAAAAAGTATCGTGCTTAACTTAACACTATTAATTAGGCAGGATGTTAGACTATCAGAAGAAAATATAAATAGAAGGATTAACAAGGAATCTGTAATTCAAAACTACTATTATATTCAGACTTGCGAAGGTCTCAGTGCCACCCTTAAGAATCAGCAGAGATTAAAACTCAGCCACTACATCTCTTTCTCTCTGATTTCTCTGGGGGTCTGAGGCTTTGAAGAGACAACCATAACCCTGGTATTTAAAACAGAAAGTCTCTCTCCAGTTTGCTGAGATCACACATTTATGCTAACACAAACAGCTTCTCCTTTCAAAGCACCTGTGAGTGGGAGGTCCCACTGAAGCACTAGCCTTCCAAACTAGCTGAGGCCTCTGATGGGAACCAGAAGAGTGATGAATACTATTCAAGGGCAAAGATACTCACACAATTGGTTATTTTGTTGATTTTGTATGCAAGCTGTCTGTTCATAAGATGAGAAACTATGCTTAATTAGAATTAGATAAAGGTATCAAAGCTAAAGTAAAATAATTTTGTCCCAAAAAGAAATATAATTAGCATGAGTCAGAAGGGAGTCTTAGGATGCAAGGCTGACCCGTCTAGATAACTGTATCAGTAAATACCATATTGGGTCAAAATTGCCTCGCTAACAGCATTGGAAACACCAAATTTGTGTACAAATTAGCTATAAAATTATAATCAAATACACTATTAGTGTAGTTGGCCATTGAAAGAGGTTAGTACTCAACAGCATTGACTATTTGATTGAGATTGGTTGTAGGTAGAATGTGATCATAACCTGGCAGACAGATATGTCTTTCTCTCTCTCTGTCATTAGCTTTCCTCCAATGTCCCTAAGCTTATCCGTTGATTTGAGATATAGCGTCCTGTAAAAATATTAATAACTGCTACTGAGGAGGAAAGCATCTCTATCCTTTTGGGGGAAAATGGATACATATTTAATTGTTTTCTCTGGACTGAAGACAAGCCAGGCAAACCTGAAAGAGTCTCCTTGAGATGATTTAAGTGGTAATGTAGTGCAGTCATGCTGCAAACCCATGGGCCACAATTTATACAGTTCTAATATAAGCCTATAAATGTTTAATTAAGGTTTATTTTGGAGTTTCAAACTAAAATCCAATAATCATTTCTCAGAGATGTACACCAAATGTCTCTCTAAGATATTTTAGTGAGATCCTAAATGACAGACAAAATGAGCATTATTTTATATAAAGTAAACAATTCCCGATTTTTTTAAACTTACTTGTTGAAGGCATGTGAAGTTGTAAAGACAAATGCAAGGCAAACAACAGTCAAAGGAAGGAGTACAGTTCATGGTCACTTTTTTTATTAGCTTTCTAAATTTTATCATTCTTAGCTGCTTTGCCTACCAAAATACAGTATTGCTTACATAAATGCTTCTAGTGTCATTTTGCCTCCCTCTAAAGGTATTCATAGTTCTGAAAGGCAAACAGAAATCTACCAATTTGCAGCTACTTTTGCCTATGAGAAAATTTATATAAAAACATTCAAAGGAAAGTTAAGATGATAACAGGACTGATTAAAGGAGTAATGATACAAAGATCATATACAATGTAAAGATACAATGAGACATGTATTTTCATTAAGAAATGCACTGCATGTAAATTGCTGGGTCATCTGCTTCTTTAATTCTTAGTTTTTAGAAGAAACACTTATGTCTTTATGACAGATAACAGACTTATTTTTGGTAGAAAAATACATGATATGTATTTCTGATATCATTGTAGGGGGAAATGGGATTAAACTTTAGGGAAAAAAAGATTCAGAAAAAAATACACTTGACAAGTTTCTCTCTACTATTAAAATAATAATGCAAGATACTGATAGTTTATTTTGATGTTTTTCTCTTAAGAGGACACTGTGCAAATGTGCACAATTCCAGGATCAGTTTGCATCGTACTTATTTAATGCACTGTGTAACATAACTGTGAACAACACCTGACTACTCAAAGCAGTAAAATCATCAGTTGAGTACCTGTGACCAAGAAGGGTATCATAATGGATAATACCATAATGAAGATCATATTACCAATTCTCACAAGATCACATTAGCCATCCAGAAGGAAGATGGTAATTCTACATAAAGAAAAAATAAAATCTAATAAATGGTATTATGTCTGTATTAAACAGTTTACCCCACATTCCAATATTTGAAGACTTTCTGTTTAAAGAGAGTTGAGTTTTGAGACTTTTCCTTTTAAAAAGGACATTTTTGTGCATATAAAGGAAAATAACTAACTACTGACACGTCCACATCAGAATAAAGATATGGCCACTGACTGCTTTCAGTTCATTGAAAGCAAAACAAGGCCAAATAAGATAAATATGACTGTATTTTTGTTTTGTTCTTCTGTCTGGCTGTTTTGTTTACAGACTTATTTTGAAGATGAGAAAAAAAAGTGACAGAAAGGCTGCAACACTGCTAAGCTGGCTTCAGACACATTAAATTATAACAAGCGTGAGCAGCGCAATGCCATAAGATGTTCAGCTTAATTTCCCCATATTTTGCATTCACAATTGTGGTACTAAGCTGCACCAAAGGTTGCCAGAAACTCACAGATTTAAAGAAAAGCAAGACTTTTGCTTGGTGTTGTTTCAGTTTTGGCTGACAGAATTTCTACTTTGTTTTCTTTTAGAATTAAAACAATTTAAAAAACCCAAACAAAACCTCCAATATTTATCATCAATTAATTCCTGGTAACAAGATACTTGATTCTGTACATGATTTTGAAATCAGATGTGATTCTTACACACCACCTATCGTATTGCTAAAAGTACTGACAACATTTTAAGTGGTATTTAATAAAAATATACCTCCTATTACCTTCCTGCTCTTGAAGAGTATGACTGTGAAATGGTAATGCTCTAACGTTGGCATGTCATTGAAACTATTGAGGTTTGTGAAAGGCAGTATATAGTTTTGTATGATAGGCAATCAAAAAGAAATAAAAAAAGAGAGCCAAGATGATGTATATACTATCCCAATGACACCATGGTTTCATAACATTTCCCTTCTGTGTGAAACTTAACGAGCTAATATGGTCACACATGTTTTGTTCTAGAATTTGGCCACCACTCTAAATAGACTATAGAAAAAACTATGTTATAATTAATAGGACACAAGTGATTTGGCAGTAAACTTGTTCAGCTGACAAACTGTCTACATGTTCCCAACACATGAAACTTTATCAGATTTTAGTTTTCCTTCCCAATGCAAAGTTTGTTTTTTATTTGTGTCTGTGTATGGTAAAACCCATACAGACTAGACTGTCTCAGCATGGGTTCAAAACTGTACTGAACTGCCATCCCCAAAAGTTTATTTATTGCATGATAGGTCTTGATCTTGATGACTGAAACTCTTCAGAGCAAAGCAAAAACATGAAGCAATGACTTCCACGTTGTAGGAACTGTCTCAACTACAGAATAGAGACAGAGTCCATCAGACTCTGCCTCCAACTACAGAAGACTGAATTATTTATGCAGAGTGGAGATATTCAGTGCTATAATGTGCAAGAGATTCTGTAACGGTCTATTTTTTAGACAGGACTGGTTTAAGATCTTGGCTATAATTGAGCACAGATGAATTCTGAACATCCCATTTCAGGGATCCAATGTTGAGTCTTTTGTCTTTGGTTCCAGAGACATTTTTCCTTTTTTTTTTTCTTTTTCTTCCCCTCCTCCAGTATCCAGGATAACAAGAATTATTTTAACAATATTTCCAATGAAATTGGCATATTCATAGGAAAAAATTGACGAAGGCTACATTCTTTGACTACAGATTTTAAATCCCCAAATTCCTGATCTTTCCTATCAATGTGAAGAATTTTTTGCAGATAGATGTAACAGTAACAGAGAAAATATGTTTGCAAGCACAAGGCAGTGATTAAATCACAAACCCACTATATTAAAATTGTTGCTACTTTCAATATGGATACACACTGTCACAATGTATTGGACATTAAACAAAAATAGGCAATTCCTCGCATGTGTTTTTATCACTCTGATCCTTCATATTTTGGCTAAAAAGCAGTCTCTGTGCTAGCAATTCCAAAAAGCTAGAGTAACATTTCTCTGGGCTTTTTCCAGAAATCAAAGGTACCACTGAACTTTGAGGGCTGCTAGTTCAGAGAACACAAGCCATGAGGCAAGCTGAGACTGAACTCAGCTGGCATGTCACAGAGCTAATACGTGTCATTGGGACTGTGTTACTTCTGCTTTTTGAATGAATAACTCAAGTCAAATACATTGTTTTTTTCAGTTTCTATTTTCATTGAAAATCCAGGCATTTTCATATGGCACTACAAACAATTTGGTGTTGAAAGGTTTTCCCTTGAGGGAAATACAATCCTCCAAGAAGACTGTCACATGGCTTCTCTGAAAGACATTTTGTATTTACTTGCAGAACACTTTGGATGACAGAATATATTTAAGAAAAAGTTGAGAAGGTTGCATTGAAATTTTCTGTTTCAGGCTAAATGATACAAAGTATATGAGAAACAAAGGCTATTTGCTGGGTTTCAGAAAATATTATGTTCTACATTTTCAGTAGACCAAGAAGTAGAGCAATAATTGAGCCATTAAAAATCACTGTAGTAGACTACAGGGAAGACAGAGAGATATCATGATTAGCTGTTATCTTCAGGAGCTATAAAACAGATTACATTTTCAGCTACATCAGAAGTAACATAGCATGTAATCTAGATGATCATTAGTATTTTAAAGATACAAATTTCTGGAAAGTAAGTTTTAAAAAAAATCCCTTTTCCAAGTAAATGGTCTAGTTTTTCATTTTCAAGGTGATAAGGACTTCAACCAATACAGTAATTTATCTTAAAACTTCTCATATAATCTGAGTATTTCAGAATATGACTGCAGATCAGTTAATATATTGGTAAAACCTTCACCCTTCTCAAAATTTCTTAAAGAACTGAGATCTCTAAATGTCTAAATATAGTGCCAAAATAGAGTAAACCATTTATAGCAAGCTGTTATGGAATCCCTGATGTAATTTGAACAGAGGCGGTATCAATACCTTTTTAAATTTTACTCTGTGTTTTGTGTAGCAATAATCATTCTGCCATTATACAGAAACAGCATAAACGCTATACATGGCAGCAGGTCTTTTTGTTTGGAGTTAGGAGAAGGGAAAGGATTTAACAGGAACATCTTGATGACACAAGCATATCCTTCCCATGTGTTTTCCTCCTCGAGACAAGAATTACAAAAATCTACAGGGAATAAAAAAATCTTCATGTTTTCAAGAGAAAATGTCAAAACGGCAGACAAGACAGCCTCCTGTTTACTAACAGAAACTAATTGCAATAGGACACAGTAGCATTACACGTATGGCTGCACAGACAGGAGAAAGCAGTATCTGAGAGTTCTTTGCTACCATGCTCTTTCTTCTTGAAGGACAATTTATTGCTCCCCAGACTCTGTGAACTATTGTGAAACTACAAATAAACAAAAAAAAAAAAAAAGTGAAAAAAAAGAAAAAAAAAGAAAAAAAAGAAAAAAAAGAAAGAAAAAAAAAAGAAAAAAGGCAAGTCTGAGGCAAAGACTGTTGTTTTTTTCTTTCCAGTAGCAGTCTGTCACACTTCTATCAGTGTATGCATTTATGGAAGCATACGTTAAACACCTGAGCTGTGTAACTTTCTACAGATTTTCAGTAAAGCGCTATTTGACAATAGCCCACTTATTTATACTTTAAGAATATCTGAACATATTGGCATTCCCCAACATAGTGCATTTCTTATAATCTCAATACTTCATAAAAGAAAGGCCAGGCAACAGTAAAAAATATTTTATATTTTTTCAATACTTCTGAACAGTTGCAGATACCTAGAACCTAACCAAAACAGATTCTCAACTATTATTTCATATAAACAACTGGCACTCTGAAGTACACAAGCAGATAATAGTATATCATAAATGTTCAGAACATGCTTCTAATATAGCAATAGTGGTTTTAACTGGATCATGCATAGACATTTAAATAGAATACCTATTAACACAGAGTATGGGGTTTCTTTCTAAGATTTTTTTAAATTTTATTACCCTTTTCTATACTTGAGAAATAACTATATGCACACATAACACTTAACGACTTCAACATTACTAAAAAACTATAATCAAACTGGAAAATAATATGGCTAGTATTGTCCTAATAAATTATTTTGACCAAGATGTGCTGAATGTGGGATGGATAAGCTTCTACTGAAACAATTAAAGATGACCAGACAGTTGCTTTTCGAAGCTTCAGAACTTCCGTGCCTGTGTTAAAGATGATCCGGAACTAAGCTGTTTAATCATCTATAAAATATTTTTCATTCCCTCAACTGTGTGAATCTAAAAGTGGTATTTGCAAAAGTTCTTTATCAAGTTTTCCATTGTGTTTGGACCATGATACCATGCTCACTAACAATTATTGTATTAAGGAGTCAGGAAGATGTCAAACAAAATCTAATTTCAGATAGATTTTTCTATCTGGAAAAAAAAAAAATTTCTTCAGAATTTTTCATTCTGAAATCACAGCACCTTTTTTATAGGAAATTTCTTTCTAAGCATGCATAATCAACAATCTGCAATGACCGTTACACCTTCAGATAAATTTCCCTCAACTGCACTCCTAATATATAGGGGCTTCTTTTTAGCTTGAATTCTTCTGCCACAGGTACTGTAGATGCAAATTATGAAAGATTTAAAACACAGTCATGAACAAGCATCTTTATTGACATTTTAGATGCTTCAAACTTCAGAAGTGTTTCTAGCAAAATGAAAGAAACATTACTAGATATTTAAAGACCTGCTGTGAGAAGATGTTTCCACTTCATAAATGAAAAGGCAAGAAAGAATTAACAAATCTATATTTTGAGGCTGCAAAGAATCAAGAGT
Source organism: Balearica regulorum gibbericeps (assembly GCF_011004875.1). Classification (NCBI taxonomy): domain Eukaryota; kingdom Metazoa; phylum Chordata; class Aves; order Gruiformes; family Gruidae; genus Balearica; species Balearica regulorum. Next base: position 25,043,421 of record NC_046186.1, read on the forward strand.
TCTGAATATATCTAAAGTGACAATTTTTCATATGAAAATCAGTGGTTAGTATTCTCTAGATAGAACAGATTTTCTTTTATATGAAAGGAGAGCTACAAGAAACTGCTAAAAATGTGGGTACAGTGTCAAGAAATGACAATAAAAATTTTGCAATAGCTGTCAAGAAGCAATAAAAAAAAAAAATTCCAGCATTTTTTCTCATACCTGTGCATGGTCACAGAACTGACATTTTAAAATACAAACTCACACACACACAAATTGTGGGGAAAAAATATTCATAACAAATTCCATCAATTCAGATTTAAAAAAAAAAAAAAGGACAAATTTGGTGCTCCAAACTTGTTCCTTTAAGGTTTATTTTAAAGTTTTATTATTCAGATATGACAACAACAGTGTTAGTTGCAGAATAATGGCCTAACACTTCCACTACAGACTGTTTCTCCTAGGACATGGCCCAGATCTTGTGGATAAGACCTCAACTTTATAGTCTTTACCATGCCACAGGAGAGAGGCATATGCCTGGTTTGCTCCACATCTTACTGCTAACACTTGGCAGCAAGCCAGATTTCAGTGTTTTTTATCAAGTCAATAAATTCACAACTCTAGATTCCAACAAGCATGACAACTCTTTCTATAACAGACTGCTGTTTCAGGGGCCTTTTATATCTCCCCCGATCTTGCTTTGTGGTTTCCCCAATTTAAAATTAAAACAGAAAAAAAAAAAAAAAGCGAAGACACAAAAATTCTACTTTGTTCAATTTTCCCCTAATAGCTAACATTTTTACAGCACCTACTTTCTATGGGAACCTTTAAGTGCTGTATAAACTCAAACTAACACAAAAATCACTCCATCACCATCAAATATAGAGCTATGCATAAAGGCAAACATAGCAATTATCCAAAAGCTCATATAGACACTGTAATTACTTTAAGACAAGAGGAAAATAAGAAAGTCACATACTAAATTAAAAAAGTAGGTAGGGTGCCCACAGTGCAAATTGCTGTAATTGTAATCTGGAGGGAAACACGGGTTCATTACTCTTCAGAAAACTGCAACAATCTTCTGACAAACATTTAGTACCTTGACACTTAGGTCTCATCTAGAAGACTGAATGATCTCTTGAATCTACTCTGCCACATTATATATTCAGATTAGTAAGGGACATGTTTCCTTCTAGCATCATGTCCTGCATTTTCTATAGTAAGTGATCCCCCATCAAAGGATGGGAGCTTCCCCTGTGAACTCTGAAGAGGGAAAAATGCTGAGTAGAAAGGACAACAACATAAATATTCTGCTTTCACTACAGACATCCATTTCTGCTTAGAGTATTTTGTTTAAATAAGTCCTTTGAGAAAGCCTGCTGAAAAATGAAAAGATTTAACTTCAGGTATCTTGCAGTAACTCTCTATGCTAAAATGACAGTTGTCTCCTTTCCAGCACCAATTCAAACTCCCTCCTCTCCTTTGCAACCCTGGTCAGAGAAGTATTTTCTCTGAGTATGTCTGTGAAACGCTGTCAGCACTTCCCTGAGAGTGTAGCAGAGAATAAAGAAAGAAGGCAGGTGGTAAAAGATGGAGCCTTAGTAAGGATGTTCTATTTGCACAGTGCAGGAATCAGGGAGCAAGAGGAATCTCATGATTGCCGGGAGGTATACCAGTACTTTTCTATAGGATTAAAGGTGATCACTCTGACAGGGGACAGCACAGCTCCTAAATACCATGGGCTGCCTCTGGCTTCCGCTCTCTGAACTTCCTGACTGCAGTTCAATTCCCTCCTCTGTCCCGCTGCACAACTCAGCATCCCGGCTTGAGCCCTGCTCCAGTCACCTCTCGGCATTGTTGCTTGCACTCCTCTCGGCAGCAATCTGACAATAATTTATCCCCAGAATATATGTCTTTATTACTCCTTCTCTACCTCCTGGGAAGAGTGCTCTCATATCTTAAAAATCATTTTCTATAATGATTGGTGGAACATTTTGCCTCATATTAAATACGATCTAGAAGCTTTGTTTCCATACTGTTCACTATTCATCATTTTCTGATCATTTGGCGCCTTCAGAAAACAAATAAAAAAAGCAAGGCAGAGAGTAAAAGTATATTGAATTTTGCAGCATACTTCAAATATAATGAGAAAGCAAAAAGTGAAGGCAGATGTTAAGGTTATCTCAGTAACATTAACTCAGCTCTGTGTACCTTTGCTTCTTCAAAGACGACAATTCTATCCGTTTGAAAAGAGCCACAGAATGGAAACACAGCCTTTGCCTCCTACGAGTGCGTAACAGCTTAACAGACCAGCTCACTTGTAGCTTCCTAGCCCTGCTACCAACTTGATACACAATACAGGGCACATAATTTCCCTGTTTTGTGTCTGGCTTTCTCTTCTTTTGTTTATCTTTGTCATCTGTTTAAAGTACTTAATTTTTTTTGAGATATATATTCATACAGCATCAAAGACAGTGAAGTCCAAAATTCAATGGGGACTTCTAATCATTGACCAGTAATTATAAAAGTACATTGCATGCAGTACTTCAGAGAGCAAAAAGTTTTGTATGTAGAAAACAAACAGTAAATTTCCTGTATCTTCACTCTAATATGGCATTGACATTGTTTCACATGGGATTCTCATTGACAAATTATGGAAAGATTACAGAATCTACAAAATACAGAGAAAAAATGAATTAACTATGGTTACAAGTCTTAAAGAAGGCAGTTCTGATCGAAGGCAGTAAGAATTTCTAGAAAGACAGAAATCTGAATCATAATAATTTGTTCTCTACTGTGAGTGTAGCAGAACAGGAAGAATTAGGTTTAAATTATGGTAAGAACAATTAAGATATTAGAAAACCCTTTCATACAGAAGGTACTCAAAAGCTGATTGAGGAGACTTAATTTAAAAATGATTAGGTGCGCATTTCTTAGCACATATATTTAGTGCTCTCTCTTGGATCATGGAAAGGCCTAGATAACTTCTTCAATTCCCTTGCAGCCTTATTTTACATGATTCTGTAACCTGTTTGCCATCTTCCATGATTTTGAATAAGAATGTCTCAGAAAAGCCATATTCATTAGTTTCCAATTATCTGATGTATTTCAAATTCACATATTCTGGAAACTCATATGCATTCTAGGACACAGAGCAGATGAGCAGATAATGGAATTAAAAGTGAGGTTTAATTATTATCACCTTGTTAACTCCAAAGGAGTAAGAAATTGACTGTCCAAGTAGTAGGTAGAATTAAAACCCCTGCAAACAAATAGAAGATTATTGTGCTTTTTTGCTCTTTTTGAGCTGTACACTTCTAGAGCTATATAAATTTCCAAGGTATTCCTATCCCAAATGCTTCCCTAGCATGCTCCAATGACATTTTAAAACAGTGATAAATATGTGGATTTAAGTAAATGGAGTTAACAATTCAAGAAAGTTGTATAGTAGTTTTCCACACCAATTCTGAAGTTCTGAAGACCAGTTGTTGCTGTTTTGCAGGAACAGTTTTAAATAAAAAAATAGTATTTTTAAAGTTGCAGATATCAAAATAATTAGAACTGTTCCTCCATTGCCGTTTTTTTTTTTTAAAAAAAACCCCAAACTTCTGAACTAAAATTAAGCCTGTTTAGTTTCGTGTGTAAAGAAAGATCTGAAATACCTATCCTTTTCCACCGAAAAAGTTTATGTGAAACAGGGCTTAGGATGATAGCTTAACTATTTAACTTCCTGTAAATACTACGATGGATCTCTGAGTGGTAATCTAATTCACCCAAATTAGACATCTGTCCTTCCTGCTGACTGTGCATGGAACCAACAGACACTGCTAGGTGCTCTGATTAATTAAGGAACCAACCTGCCTATTCCTTGCTTGCGACAGATGCCTGCCAGAGAACGGCTGGCTTTCAAAAGACCTGAAAGCTTTTCTGTGGCTGGTTATTGTGAGCATTGAAAACTAAGTATGAAGTTGCACTATCTTAAATTCTGCATTATGACTTTGCTCCAAGGAAGGAGAGGGTAAGTTCTGACAAAAGAAAAAAAAATTATTAAAGGCAGATGTTTGGACTAAGTTGTAATTTTGTAATACTTGCTGTACAAGGATAGAGACCTGGGCACAACACAGAATCTTTGCAGCTGATGTATTTTGAAGGGTTTTTTTCTACTGGAATAGTTCTTCTGTACATCAAAAAATAAAAAAGTATGCATGTATTACTTCTCAAATATTCATTAATTACATTTTGAAAATCTGTGAGGATGTAGAAAATGAGTATTTTTTTTCCAGTTTTATATACAGGAAACTGAAGAGGGGAAATTAATCTATGTTATTCAAAGTAATACTATTAAGACTCAAAAGTTCTTGGTTTTGGTATCTGTGATCAGATTACTCTCTCTTTACTGATAAATGTAACTTCATTTGAAGAAAAAAACCCACTGATACTATTTATAACTAGGAATTTTAACATTGCTATTATATGAGTGCTAACATAAAATAATTTATTCAAATCTTTCTTGGAAGATAGCATCTATGAAACAAACGGAAGCAAAACCTACTGGAATCACATCTGATGTAAAGTAGTTTGGTCTGCTTCATAGGGCTCCTCCATTTTACAGTTATTGATTACTGTTACCGTCTTTCAACACATCTGCTTTCCAAGTCTTTGAAGCACAGAACACAGGGAGTGTAAAAATATGCAGTTAGTTAGAAAAAGATTTAATGAAAATACAAAAACCATTCTGCCATATTTTTACTGTGCAAATTACAGATTCTTTTTTTTTTTTTTTTTCCAAAATGACTAAGGTGGTTGGGAATTTCAGCATCACTGCTTTGTTGGTAAGTGGCAATGAAACCATTTTACACACCACCTGAATCACAGACCATTTGTTCGTGAGTGCTCAGTTAAGTCTCCCATTGGTCAATCGTATTCTAAAGATTAGGGGTAAAACTGCAGTGACAAAGATTTCCTACCTATTCCTTTTACAAAGATGTAAGTGTACAATTAGGTTAAATCGTCCAGTAGAAAAGGGGTAAAAATGCTAATGATGCCAAAGGATTGCAACCATATCTTCAGTTAAAGAAAGGCCTGTTGGCTGCACTGCCTTGTAAAAATTAATTGTCTCAACACATTTATTTGGCACAAGGAGAATGTGTGTTTTAAGATTATTGTACTTCTTAATCTTTGTCTGTGCTTTTGAATATCACTTTGCATTGCCAACTCATTTAGATTCTTTACTCTTCTGAATATATATTCATCAGATTCTGATTTTCTATTCTTTGCCCATGAGATCTAATTTTATTTAGTTTTAAATTTTTCAGAGACATTGGAGAGCATATCACACAGGCTAACTTTTTTAGACCCTTAAGTTAGGAGGTTGGTCTCCTTAAGCTCCTTAGATCAGCAAAAGAGACCTAGTTTTCTTTAGAGAGTGATTTTTATCATAATGCGCATGCTACAGAGGATCTTAATGCACATGCTTCAAATCACCCTCTGGAGGGATTGCTCACTCTCTCTGACTGTACTGAGTGCCTATGCAGCTCGGCTGTCCTGGACATATAAGTGTGGTTGTCATCTTCACGCTTTTATCTGGCCATCTCCTTGTATAGCTACTACTCTTAACTCTATTCCTGTCTTAGAAATCTTGCAATTCATAGAATCATAGAATGGTTTGGGTTGGAATGGACCTCAAAGATCTTCTAGTTCCAACCTCCCTGCCACGGGCATGGACACCCTCCACTAGACGAGATTGCCCAAAGCCTCAATTCATTTTCCTCGCATTGCTATTCATCTGTACACTTGCAAAAGAAGGCTTAAACAAGCTCATCTAAACCTAGACCAATCTAACAGCCCGCTGATGCTAGAAGGGTTGGTCCACCTTTGCCAGCTCCTGGCTATGCAGTTCTTCATTGTGTTGGACTTCAGCCTTTTGCTAGCCTAGCTTCCTATTGGATTTGCAAACTGAATGGCTCACTGAGAGAGTAAGCATGATTTATGCACAGGAAGGTGCAGGAATATACGACTCAAAGTTGGGCAAGCAGAACTACTGCCTTAGAAGCAATAAGCTGTTAAATCATTTCAGCCTGTTTTGTTTGCCTGCCCCAGTAAATACGACTGATCAATGTGTTTAACAATTTTATTATGTTAAATTAATTTATCAGTTCTAACAACAAAAATGTGAAAAAGGGAAGCCTACGTTTAAACTCAAAATAGAAAATGTGCTTCCTAAAATCTTGGAATTCTGAAACCTCATATCCTGTTAGTCCATGCAAGAAATGTTGTTCAGGAAGTTGCAAAGTAGAATGAGGTCTTTGCACTTGCCTGACATCTCTGCATTCCTATGTACAGCTCTAAGACACTGTCTCCTAGAGGTTCCTTCCTCAACCTCCCTTCATCTGCCATAGTCTACAGCATGCTCAGTTTCTGGGCCTGCTTCTATAGCATGTACGTGGCTGGCTGATTGGCCCAACAGAAAAGGTAAAATTTGGCTCACATTAAATAAGGGACAGTAATTAGGTTTGGGGTTTTTTCCCCTCTGCCACTCACGAACTTTCACAACACATAGAAACTCAGTATCTTTTTATATTCATAACTGTATTCGGTTTGTGTGGCAAGGCTGTGGTAGCTGGGGGGGGCTACAGGGGGTGGCTTCTGCGAGAAGCTGCTAGAAGCTTCCCCTGTGTCTGACAGAGCCAATGCCAGCCGGCTCCAAGACAGATCCACCGCTGGCCAAGGCTGAACCCATCAGTGCCTCTGGGATAACATATTCAAGAAAGGAAAAAAAAAAAACAACTTAGGAGGAGCTGTTGCAGCTGGAGAGAGAGGTGAGAAGATGTGAGAAACTCTGCAGACACAAAGGTCAGTGCAGAAGGAGGGGGAGGAGGTGCTCCAGGCGCTGGAGCAAGATTCCCCTGCAGCCCGTGGTGAAGACCATGGTGAAGCAGGCTGTCCACCTGCAGCCCATGGAGGAAGGATGAGGGGGTGTAGAGATTCCACCTGCAGCCTGTGGAGGACCCCACAGCGGAGCAGGTGGGGGCACCTGAAGGAAGCTGTGGCCCGTGGGAAACCCACGCTGGAGCAAGCTCCTGGCAGGACCCGTGGAGAGAGGAGCCCACGCCAGAGCAGGTTTGCTGGCAGAACTTGTGACCCCGTGGGGGACCCCATGCTGGAGCAGTTTGCTCCTGAAGGTCTGCACCCCATGGGAGAGGCCCACGCTGGAGCAGTTTGTGAAGAACTGCAGCCCGTGGGAAGGACTCACATTGGAGAAGTTCATGAAGGACTGTCTCCCGTGGGAGGGACTCCATGCTGGAGCAGGGGAAGAATGTGAGGAGTCCTCCACTGAGGAGGAAGGAGCAGCAGAGATAATGTGTGATGAACTGACCATAACCCCCATTCCCCATCCCCCTGTGCTGCTGGGGGGAGGAGGGAGAGACAGTCGGGAGTGAAGTTGAGCTTGGGAAGATGGGAGGGGTGGGGGAAGGTGTTTTAAGATTTTATTTCTCATTGCTCTACTCTGTTTTGCTTGGTAATAAATTAGATTATTTTTTCTTTAAGTTCAGTCTGTTTTGCCTGTGATGATAATTAGTGAATGATCTCTCCCTGTGCTTATCTCGATCCACAAGCATTTCATTATACCTTTTCTCCTCTGTCTAGTGAAGGAGGGCAGTGACAAAGTGGCTCTGGTGGGCACCTGGCCTGCAGACAGGGTCAAGTCACCACAGTAACACTGTACTAGATCTGCCTGAGCTTGAGGTAACCCTCTTCATAGCAGCCTGCATGGTGCTGTGCTTTGGATTTGTGACCAAAACTGGACCAAAAACTTCCTAAATATGTTTGAAACTTCAGTAGATTCAAAGTCTTGGTCCTAAGAAAAACCCTACAATACACATCTCCACAGTTCATAAGAACAAATGTATACAAATTCCATTCCTCTAAACACATGCAAAGAAAATAACACTTTAATTAAGTATTTGCAGTTTTAGAGAGACCGAGAGCTAGAATAATAATAATGATAATAAATAAAAATTCTGCACCTCTGCCAGTTCCTTTCCTAATGTACCAAGGATTTTACCTGGCACTTTCAGAAACAAAGAACAAAATCCTATTTTTGTGTGGTATGTTTGCATTTTTATAGCATCTGAAGCTGCACTTGCCGACCATCTTGAGCTAACAAGCTAACATTATTTATTATTTTTGTAAGAGTCTTTCTTTACTTCAGAAAAGAAAATAAAACTGATAACACACTTTTTTCTTTATAATAAAGTTCCAAAACAACATCACTGCAGTTTTATAAGTTAAAGCATTTTTCCTATAAGTAATCAAAATTCTAGCTGGGTTCTTGAAATCAACAGTTTCTCAAATATGGTTTTCCTGTTACTGTTTTGGCATTTGTGTTAGAAGTTATACAGTCTCCCACTATGTTGACTGGTATAATAACAGAATAGGCAAATATCTGTGGTACGATATACTTTGTTGTTGTGTTTTTTGTTTCAAGTAACTGTCTGTATCCTGACATATTTTTAATAGAATTAACAAATTACTGGAATGATTCACAGAACACCAAAAAGTCCAGATGTGCCAAGGTATGCATGGAAGTTAATATCATTCAAGCACATCACTAAGAGAGAACAAGCCAGCCAGGAAGTTTTCATTGGGTGTATGCCTCTATAGCAATAACATGATCAACACTAGCAGCTGTGTTTAAATATGAATTACAAATGATTGACAGTGTTAAAAAGGCCTTTTTCTCCATATAAATAGAGAAAAAGTATGCATACAGTATGCACAATGGAAGTGCAAATTACATGTTACTACTTCAACTACATGTGTTCTGGCATCTGTAGACAAGCAAGTCACTTTGCCTTCTTTTCTCTGCTTGAGTTTGCTAATTAATATAATAGGGAAATCCTAGACTGGTATGTCAGGAATTTAGTTGAAATCACCATCATACTTACAAGCAATAATCACAAAGCAATGAATAAAACTAGTCCTGTCGTCACATATGTAATACTTTGAACTTTCAATTTTGAGCAATCCAAAGAAATCCTGCGCTTTAATCTCCCATTCCAATACTATTTGCTATACAAGTAACAAGTGATATAATAATTGAAAAGTATACTGGTTTAGTTTTTGATCTTGTCAGGAGTAAAATCTAAGTAACATTATAATTTTTGAGTAAAGAACAGGGACCATTTTTCTGTGACAAAATGTACCATAAATTTCCAGCACCCTGTTTAATTCTTGATGCACACTGGAGTCAGAGTCCCCCTTATTTGTGAAGCAAAGCATTAGTAGAATCCAAGTTTTCAAATTCAAGATCTGTAAATGCCATACTGTGCTGTTTTAGCTAAAATAAGCACATCTTTTAACACATATTGCATCATTCATCACTCTCCTTTAATCTCAACACTAAAGTGAGAAAGTATGGTTTGTTTTGGAAAAACAAAAACCCAAAAAAATACATGAAATTTTTAGACCGATTCCCAATGTGAATGCACAAGCCTGAAGAACAGAACTTTAAAAAACATTCCCATAATATTCACTTCTATGTTTCTGTTCTTGTTATGAATAAAACAGCATGATAACATCTTCCAGAATTAGTTCACTATAAATACTTTATATAAAGACCTAAATGTAAATGAAAATATATTTAACTAGAAATAATTGAATCACTGCTTCCTCTGTCACACTAGTTAATAACATGAAAGGCTCCAAAATATGAAATCAACTCCACAGAACTTTCATTTTAAAAGGTGTATTCCATCATGCATCTCTTACAGAAGTTATTCAGCTAAAGCAACTGAAGGCATATGCTGTCACTTACATAAAAATTCCATTCAGTCGAGATGCTCTTCTTCCTCTGTTTTTACACACACATGCATCCCTCCTGAAATAAGCTGTGACAAAGCAGTAAGTGAACCAGAATTTTCAGGCAAATGTTTCTGCATTTCTTCCTTAACCCAAGCACCCCCATGCTGACAAACAGTAATTTTTGGAGGAAGGCTTTACTACCACTAGAACCTGGGACTTCTCCAGCAAGAGAACTCAGAATTGAGACTGACCACAAAAAAGTGTTTATAACCATGCAGAACCTACTCTGTCTCTCAGACCTGCTGGAGTACAACTCCATGGCTTAGCGTGTTGCAATGATTTGTGCAGTCTCCTCTGGATCCCTCTCATTCTCTGTCGTCTCTGAGGATTGGTCTCTTAAGTCTGCTGTTCTCAAGTCTCCCACTCTCTGCTGCGCTGCACATCTTTTTGTTTCTTTCTTTTGTTCTCCCTTATTTCCTTGCTTCTCTCCTTATCTCCCTGTTTCTTCCAGAAACTTCTCTGCTGAGTGTACAGTTACTGTGAGGAGAGGCACGGTCTTGTGGGGGACACAGCAAATATGCGATGCTCTCTACTCTTCCACAGTCTTTAAGTAGAGTATATACATATATTCCACTTAAATATACATCTATACATATGTATATGTAGATACATAATATACAATATGTACACATTACAAATACATCAGATACAAAATGATCTGTAGAATGAGACAGGAGAAAATTTGCTAGACAACCTAATGAATTTTCAATAAAATTTAATAGTTTAATGAAGTTATAGAAATGTTTAAACCCACTAACATATATATAGCATGAGAACTATAACTTGCTTCAGTTTCTTTGACTTGCTAAGCTTCCCTTAGCCTCTATTTACCTCCTTAACCACTACAAAAATGGTCTTAATGAGGTAGACTGGAACAGATAAAAAATACCTGTAAACAGCTACTGGAAACGTTAGCATAAAAGTGCCAAAAATATGTAAAATGAACTACATAGTGTATATCTCATTAGTAAATCCAATAGCTTTCCTCTCATCAAACTGCACCTACATACCAAATAATCATCTATTTCTCAAAAAGGGGGAAAAATATTTTAATGTGCTATTATTCCATATTTTAAACTTTTCTTTTCTACTAATATCCTTCCTCTGATTATGCTTTTTGTTCCATTATTTATCTTAATAGCCAGCTGTTGAAAAGCTGACATACAACTTGGGTTGCTCTAATAGACTTCAAGACTTCAAAGCGCTACTTGGGAATGGATCCAGACTCAAATCTGCCTACTCCCATTGGAAAAATACCTAGGTAGCAATTTTGTATAAAAGCACTCACATTGTCTTTCTGTTGGTGATGGAAAACCATTTGTACACACAGCATAAGAGTTTACACCTGGGCTTACATGACTATTTCTTTAAGAGAGTAAATAAATGTATATTAATTAAGCATTATGACTCTGCATTTCAGTGAAAAAAAACCCAAAACCAAACCCCCCAAAAAAACCCAAAAACAAACCCAAAATTTTAAAACCTTAAGGTATTAAAACTTAAGAGATTTCCATAAAGTCAACATCCAATCTAAAAATATATCACAGATCATCATGAATATAGAACTATGACCACAAAATGTAGCACTTCCTTAACTATTTGTGCACGCAATGCCGTTTTGTAAAGGAAACTCACAGTTACTATGAATTTAAATTAGTGAAAATAAATAATTTTGCATAGTCCTGGACTGCTAATGTTTTCAAAATTAGAACGAATCTCTACATTAATGCATTACATGCAAGTGCCACTCAAATAAAAAAAAACCCAAACCACCAAACTTACAAACAAGAAGTACATTTTAAATATATTTATTGTATTAGAAGAAAGACTTTTTCAATAATGTTGACAATTTTTTGCAAGGATAGAAAGTAATATATTTTCAGGAAAATGGAAAATTTTCCATTTTCCCATGGATTAGTATGCTGTAAAAATTATCATTTACTGTCCACAAAGTAGAGCTACACTTTATGGATGTGTAACAAAAAGCTATCTGCATATAATTCACCAATATACAGCAGTAATTGGCAGTGTAGCTAGAGTGTGGCCAGATGTCAATGTCTTGAGTTATTTGATACCCTAAAGATACTATGACATGAAAATGGGGCAGGTAATGAAAGAAAGCAGGGAATATAGAGTGAAGAAATAGGTAATAAGACTTAGCTTGATGATTTATATTCTTAGGGAATGGAAACAGCTTGCTTTCTTTCCAGGGTAATATAATCCTTGTTTATCCTTAATGGTTGTAGGCATTTAACTGGAATGTCAAGTCATCCTAGGCACTTTTTTAATCAGGAGAGGGGAAAAAAAGTATCTTCAGGACATGATTTGGGTGTTAGGATTGAGTGATTCTCTGTATTTTTCCATTAACTATGAAAACAATCTACAGCAACTATGTTCCTGCCTTAGCCAATTCGGTTTTGTGCCTGTGGGATGAACACAGTCCTATCTATGCTGAACACATAAATAAACGCTAATGTTTTTAGCTTCTGCAGGACTGCCACAGCACATGCATCTTCTTGATCATCAAAAGAATAAAATGAAAGTAAGTTAAAACATTCCTCAGGGAAAGCACAGGGGTTGTCCAAGTGTCAATAAAAACCTAATTTGGTCTACAGAATTGTTATTACAAGTCACCCTTTGCAAAATGTCCTAAAAACAAAGAAAAAAAAATCAACGGTTTCCCTGCATATTAATAGCAAAGTATGGAATCCCATTTATACTCACAGATGCATACAAGGTTACTCAAAGTGAAGAGACGCAGGGCTCTAATTAACCTGTATCAGCAAGTTGTGCTCCCAATTCAACAGATGTCTTCTGTGAGGTCAGCATCACTGAATGCACCTCAAAGGCACAACAGGGGTCTATGTGCAGACAACTGACCAATCTTTTCGCAAAATAGCCTGAGAAACAGAAGCAGTATGTTGACAGTAGCATCACTGGCATCTCAGCTGTCGCACTCTGTTAACTCAGTGACACTATTTCCAAAATGAAAGCTGCCTCACTCATTCTTCTCTGCTGTCTGCCAACCATCTGGAGAGCTTCCACCACTAACAAATGCCTTTTTCTTTTTTCTTTTTTTGTCTTTTTTCCTTTTTTCAGAAAAAAAAGTCAAAAAATTCATTTGCCCTTTTGCCACAATACTAAATTAGTCCACTGTTTGTATGTTTATGGATCTTCTGTGCACTGAAGTCTGTTTTTCGTGGTTTCATTACAACCTTCAATCTCACCGTTCATTGTGACAAAAATCTGAATTGTTTTGTTTATCCAGACAAAAATTAAAAATGACCCAATGTAATGTTTTTCATCTCATTATAGCAGCATATCTTATCTTCAATATTGAAATGGCTACAGAGTTTGATTTTTTTATGCTGCAGAAGCTAATTAGTATTATTACCAATTCTATAGAAAACAAGCAGCAAATGGTAATTTTCAATCATTAGTGTTCTCATCCAACCCATAAATTCTGGTTAAACCCTTATTTTTTTAATGTTAGTGTTACTTATTAAAAATCCAATGTTACTTCTTTATAGCTTGATAAAGCTCTTAGAGTATCACTAAAAGGTAAGTATCCAAAAGCTGAATCTCAAAATGATAAAAAGAATGTCTCCAAATTACAGAAAACGACATCATTGCAGTCCACAGATTGAAAAAAATGCAGATAAATGACCAACGAAAAAAAAAAAAGATAGAAGAAAATGCGAAATACTGATTTACAACCTGTTAAGAAACGATAATGAATACTGGCACAATCCATGAACAGGACATTCTAGACTCATTGTGAAGACTTATTTCAGGGGATCTTGCCAACAAAAACAAGTAATGCAGGCCTCAGCAATCTCTAGACTTCTTCCAATAAAGAGACATAATCAATCAAAGATATTATATTTCCAAGGGTTTTGTTCCTCTTTTTAAATAAATTCTACTAATAAAGTCATTCTTTGGTTTTCTGTTAAATCAAGACAGGAAAACATATAGTATAAAAAATCTTCTCCATGAAAGATAGAACAAAAGGCAATTTCTCAGGAAAGAGCGATGTCATACTGGATTGCTGGGTTTGGAAAACAGTACAGCTTTACCAAAAGTGCTTTTGTCTCTTGTTAACTGCATATGCTGCAGTTAACAAGCCATAATTCAGAAAAGCAAATGCATAAATTGCTGATTGGATAAAACAGTAGATTTCCTTGATACATATCATATGATACATATCATATGATATGAAACTGAATTCTAGACTGTGGCTTGCAAAAAAAAAAATTCCCCAAAATGACAATGTTTTAACTACCAGCTACATCCTGAGAACTCCTTATTTTTATTCTACCTGAAGTGTAATACGCAGTTTATGTTCATTCAACATATAATAAAATACATTCAGTTCTACTTTGTAGTTTCATTACTCCACTCTATGTTGACATGAGTTAAAATAAAAAGATCATGAGCAGAAGAGGATCCTGAATCTTCTCACACGTATGATCTCTCTGTTTTCCTTAAAGACCGTGGAAGCACTATGTATTCTTTTACATATTAGCTTAATTTCCATAGCAGCACAATGTGATCGATACTGAATTAAAGAGGTAATCCATCAGGAAGGGTTCACCTCTCTTGGGTGTCTGGTCTACCACCTTGATTTTTTGTAGCTTTGGCCAGACTTCACACCAACTGCTATGTAATCATCAAATAAACTTGCTAAAAATATCCCTGGAAAATACTGAAAAGGATATCTCCACAGCCCCTAACTATATCTGTGCCTGTAATTATTGCTAAAGACATTTCTGAAGAAAGAAACTTTTCTCTGATTATATACTATATTAGACAGAAAGATCATAGAGTTCTACATTTCTTCTTGCTGCAGAGAAATATGACAGTGTTCTCCCAGCCTTAATTAACATTTCTGTGCTGAACACATAGATTATAGCTTATGCTATAAAGGCTGTGAAAATGTACAGAAACTGAGTGAATCAATATCCTTACTTTAAAAGAATTTTTAGCTACATACAGATTTTGAAATGTGGCAAATGATTTGTTTGATAGCACTTTGCAAAAAGATAAATTACATCTTGCATTGGACTCCCTTATTGAACCACACCTAATATGAAGTAACAACCGTTGCTAGTCAGGCTGAGTCAGCAACAGCAGAAATGGAATCTTAAAGGTAGAAGCAGCACTGCTCAAGTGATTCAATGTCAACAGATGAAACCTTCAAGCACTGATTATTGAAAATTGCAAAACTGCAAATACAGATTCAAACCCTCATTAAATTCGATATGAAGAAACAATAATGGTCCTTCTGTAAATCTATGCAACGCATTATGAGTTATACCATATGTTATCCAAAGGCAGTCTCAATTCAAGTACAAATACTGGGTATTTTACTAAGATTTGGCATGATACACTAGCTAAGTAACAAATAACTGTGCCAGGTATTACTGCTTTAAATTGTGATAGAAATGGTTCCAATATGTCATAGAGGAAAATATATGTAGTGTTAATGTTCCTAGCCTATCAGAAGAACATGCTGATATTGTTAAGCATCAGCTAAGCTGTCTCTGTGGACAACGTATATGTATTTGCAGTGCTTTAGAGTAATGATTTTCAAACTATAAGTTATAGAGCATAGAGCTCTATAACTATTGATTACTTCAAAGATTCAACAAGAATCATAGAATCATAGAACGGTCTGGGTTGGAAAGGACCTTAAAGATCATCTAGTTCCAACCCCCCTGCCATGGGCAGGGACACCCTCCACTAGACCAGGTTGCCTAAAGCCCCATCCAACCTGGCCTTGAACACGTCTAGGGAGGGGACATCCATAACTTCTCTGGGCAACCTGTTCCAGTGTCTCTCCACCTCACAGTGAAAAATTTCTTCTGACATCATGGGGAAAACCACACCAGGTAAATGAAGTTCATATATGCTAAAAAGCATATTCAACAAATACAAAATTTCTAAAAGCAATGTTAAGTGCAATAGGATACAGTTAGTTGTTCACTATTTTCTGCAAATAAAGGGAAAAACTTACATTCAGAAACATAGCCTTTCTTGAAATTAGATTATTTATAAAAAGACACCCAATTCTTACAAAAGTTCCACTACCAAAAGGAACTTCAAGTTTTGTGGATGTCTGATACATTTATTTTGAATAGTAAACATTTTATGCCTCAAATCTAAATAGTCTCAAACTGAGCACCTACATAGTTTGATCCTGTTTTAAAATCATTATGATAGCCAGTATCTCCCAATATGGACTGAGATAAACCCTTGGAAAACCACTACATTTCTGTCAGTAACTTCTGAGAACTGCAGAAAGAACTATCTCACTGTTCAAAAGTACTCTCTTGTAAATGAATTAAACAAAAAATGGAAATTTTTGTTCTGGCAGAAAACCCAAACAATGGCTGTTAATATGAAATTACAAAATAATCATAGAGTGATAGAATAATTTAAGTTAGTAGGAACCTCTGGAGGTCATCCAGTTCAACTTCCTACCAAAAGTAAATCTATTTAAATCAGGTTGCCCAGGGCTGTGTCTAGAGCAGTCTTGAACTTCTTCAAAGATGGACACCCTTTCAAGGCAACTTGTTCCAGCATTGCATTTTTTTTTTTTTTTCATTTTATCTAATTGGAGTTTCCTACATTCCAATTTGTGATTGTTGTCTCTCATCCTATTGCTGTGTACCTCCACATACTCTTACTTCATCTTCTCTCTATGCTCCAATTGGGTAGTTGTAGACAGCAATAAGGTCTCCCATTTGCCTTCTCTTCTAAAAGCACAACAGGCCCAGACTTCTCAGCCTCTCCTTGCACATCAAGTGCTCCCACCTCCTGTTCTGCAGAGCTTCTTCCTTGACAGTCAGACCCCAGCCTGTGCTGTTGAATAGAGTTGTTCCATCCTCAATACTAGACTTTGCATTTGCTTTTATTGACCTTGATGGTGTTCCTGTCAGTCCATTTCCCTAGCTAGTCCAGGTCTCTCTGGTGGAAGATCAACTACTGCTACCCCAGCACTGCCAATTAGATATTGTCCACAAACTTGCCAAGAGTGCACTCCATCCCTTCGTTGAGATTATTAAATAGACATTTAATTGTGCTGGTCTCAGTACTGATACCTGAGGAATGCTACTGGTTACTGGGCAGCAGCTGGATTTTGCATCACTGATCACATCTCTTTCATTCCAGCAGGTCAGCCAGCTGTCAGCTCACCTTATTTTTCACCTATTAGCCCATATCTTAACAATTTGGTAATAAAGAGACTATGTGAGTCTGTGTCAAGATATATAACATCCACTGCTCTTCCTTTGTCCACAGTGTTGTCACCCCACAAAAAAGCAATAGGGTTGCTCAGAAATTATTTACTCTTAGCAAATCTATGCTGGCTGCTCCAAATCACCTTCCAGCTCTTCCTAACATAGGAGGACTGAAGTAAGACTGACAGTTTCCTTGATCCTCCTTTGTGCCCCTATCGAGGATGAAAGTGGTGGGTGGAACCTCCTCCAGTTGTCATGAACTTTTGAAGATGATAGAATGCAGTCCCACAATAAAACCAGCCAGCTCCTTTAGCACCCTCAGATGCATGCCATCTGGTACCATGGACTTGAGTGCGTCCAGTTGGCTTAAATAATCCCTGTTACTTTCCTCTACTATAGGTACTGCCTTAGTCCTACAGTCTCTGCTAGCAGTCTCAGGGACCTGGGACGCCTGAGGGCAACCCTTACCAGTTAAAACAAACAAAAACGGCACTGAGTACTGAGTAATAACGCAATCATCAGGGATTGTGAACATGGGGTCACAAATGGAAAGTCCTGTTTAACTAATTTGATATCCTTCTATGATAACGTTACTCACCTAGTGGAAGAAGGGAAGGCAGCAGATGTCATTTTTCTGGAATTTAGGAAGGCTTTTGATACTGTCCCTCACAGCATCTTTCTGGACAAGTTGTCCAACTGTGCGATGACGAGGTTCACAGTGCACTGAGTGAAGAACTGGTTGAATAGCAGAGCTCAGCAGGTTCACGGTACACTGTGATGAAGAACTTGCTGAAGGGCAGAGCTGAAAGGGTTGTATTGAATGAGGCTACATTTGGCTGGTGACCATTCACCAGAAGTGTTCCTCAGGGTTCAATTCTAGGGCTATTTCTGTTCCATATATTTGTCAACAATCTGGATGCAGGAGTTGAATGCACCACTGGCAACTTCGCTGATGATACCAAACTGAAAGGTGCTGTTGACGCTCTTGAGGGACAAGGGCCTTGCAGAGGGATCTACACAGATTGGAGCACAGGGCAATGATTAATGGGATGAAATTTAACAAATCCAAATGCCAGATTCTGCAAGTAAGACAGAGCAACGCTGGGCACAAGTACAAATTGGGAGAGGAGTGGCTGGAGAGCAGCCCTGCAGAAAGGGATCTGGGGGTGCTGGTCAACAGCAGCTCAATACGAGTCAGCAGTGTGCCCTGGCGCCAAGAGGACAAACCACATCCTGGGGTGCATCAAACACAGCGCAAGCAGCCGGTCAAGAGAGGGGATTATCCCACTGTATTCAGCGTTGGTGCAGCCTCACCTTGAGCACTGTGTGCAGTGCTGGGCCCCACAATTATAAGGATGCAAAGGTACTCAAATGCATCCAGAGTAAGGAAACAAAGCTGGTGAAAGGGCTGGAAGGAATGTCCTGTGAGGAGTGGCTAAGGACTTTGGGCTTGTCTAGTTTGGAGAAAAGGAGGCTGAGGGGCGACCTCATTGCTCTCTACGGCTTCCTGAGGAGTGGAAGTGAAGAGGGAGGTGCTGAGCTCTTCTCCCTGGTATCCAGTGATAGGATGTGTGGGAATGGTTCAAAGCTGCGCCTAGGGACTGGACATTAGGAAGCATTTCTTTATTGAGAGGGTGGTCAGACACTGAAACAGGCTTCCTAGAGAGGTGACCCAAGCCTATCAGTGTCTAAGAGGCATTTGGAAAATGCCCTTAATAACATGTTTTAACTATTGTTCAGCTCTGAAGTGGTCAGGCATTTGGACTAGATGATCACTGTAGGTCCCTTCCAACTGAAATAGTCTATTCTATTCTATTTTATACTATTCTATTCTATTCCCTTTTCCCTGTCTCTTGTCATTAAATCCCCTGTCCCACTGACCAAAGGATCCACATTCTCCTTAGCCTCCTGTTTTGCTGCTGGCTCACTTTCAGAAGCCGGTCTGGGTGTCTGTCAGGTCCTTCACTAGTTTCTTCACTCCATTCCTATATGCACGGGCAATGTCTTTGTATTTTTCTCAGCTTCCACCTGCTTCATAGTTCCTTTTTTGTGTCAGATGTCAGTCAGGAGTTCTATGTTCATTCATGCTGGCCTTCTGCCACACTTGTTCTAATTTCTGTGCACTGAAATGAACTTGGCTTGCTCTTAAAGAAGTTGTATTCGATGATCAACCAGCAAGATTACTTCTCTTTGTATGTCATGCAGAGTATACATTGAAAACTAGAAGGTGATGGCTGACTGTTAGTCTTTTCTACATCGACACCTATCTTCGCCAGATTAAGCACAAACAATAATATAAATGGCAGTCCCATATGTTACTGGTATCACTATTGCAACTACAGCAGATTAATTTACAGTTTGATACAGGTGCTATGTAGTTGATGTTGAAATGGCTTAACAATCCCAATTTCTTTCATTCCCAATGTATAATATGCTATAAAATGAACTGCCTACTTGTGCTACAAACCACTTGATAAATGCTTCGTTTAGGGGACCTCAGGAAAAGCTTAGGAAAAATTTATATGCTTTACTAAAGATACGTATTTCTGGAATCCATAATGATAGCTAGGACTGAATGTTCAAGCTGGAGAAGCTTGGTTTATGCTACTCACACTAAGACATTGATGACTCATTGATGTGTTATTACACATTTTCTGTTTACATGATTCAGCATGGGGAAAAAAGTGATTGACATTTGTAAGTTAACTTGGTCACAAAATACAAGACTGTCACTATGCTATTATTCTGATAGATTACTTCATTAAATGATCAAAAATAGGATTTACATCACAAGTCACAGGTTCTGCTGTATTCTCCTTCCTCTCTACTGTTTTTGTCAGAAACAAAACCACATAAAAATTAGTATCGAATTATAGATCATAATTTACTTCCATTGAATTTGAAACTTCTCTGAGATAATGGAATCTTGCACAAGAGATCATCAGAGTACTACCCTAAAATCAATAAAGAAATCAATTGCTTCAATAGGATAAGTCTTTTTGAAAGACAATTCACACCCTGCTAATCTGGAAGCAAAATATTAGACAAATTAACTGTTAACATTTACAAATTTACAGAGCTATGAAGTTGTACAATACAGAGCATTTCCACAAGCAACTTGCTCAGAATTGTTCAGTTTTTCTTCTTCAGTTCAAAACTAATGACAAAAGCTAAGTCTGATCTGTGTTCTGCCAAATTCAGATGACCCTGTATTAGGTACACAACATTACCGTGTACTTAAGAGAAACAAGTTTTAGTACGAAAAGCGTCACATTGGAGAGAGGTGTTTTCTGTCAAGTGCTGATTTATCAATATTGATGCAAGACAGAAGAATGCATTGCTTACATGACATAATCTCTGCATTAGCCTTCATTTCTCTTGTCTTGTGAAAACATAGGAATGCTTTGTTTCTAGTTTCCTTACACATGTGGAAAGTAGTTGCATCACTATTCAGATCTGGCTGCACAGCAGCCCTCTACAACTTACTCACTAGACTTGAAAAGGATCAGAGGAAAGACGACAGACATAACTGCTAGCACCACAGCTTTTAGAGCTATTGGAATGCTTCTGACAACTTATCAGTGTTTCTTAAAAGAAACAAATTCAGAGAACAATCTAATCTCTCACACAGTATTAGTCCTATCTACTTTCCAGCAACCTCTCCCATTTCTTTAGCTAGAATTAGTTGATTTAAGTTTCAGTGTTCTGGAGATTAACGGCAGCTTTAATTTCTGTTCAAAATGAACTTCAAAAATCTAGTGACACAACCTCTATTTTTCTGTCAAAGCTTTAGAAATAAATAAGATTTAGTGTCTCTCAGATCTGTTAAAGAGTAAATATAATAATTCAGAGTTTTGTCTGAGGTCAAGTGCTAATCATGGCAAGCAGAAATGCAAGATCAGAAGACACAGTTTTGTACTCTCCAAAAGAAAAACAAGAAACTCCTTATGAAACAATGGTGACTTTTTTATGCGAGAAAGTCACCAGCAGAGATCACCTGTGTTAATGATGACACTGACAAGAAAAAAATATTTTTTTATTCACACTTGAACAAAAAAGGAATCTTCAAAATTACACAACTCTAAGCATATCTTTTAGATTCAGGATTCCTGAAGAGTGGGAGGTACATAACTTCAGTTGAAGAGAAATCATGTCATCTTCTCTTCAGCTTCACAGAGCATGAATAGGGAAATATGACAAATCTTTTTGGATGACCATAATCCATGAATGATGTGGCTGAATTATGTTCGATGCTTTAGGAACTGTAGTGGCAGTGTATAGTTACTTTTCTATGAAGTGAGGTCAGTCGTAAGTGGGAGCTTTGGAAGACTTGCACTCACTGCTGATTTAGTTATTTTAATACAGATATTGTTATAATATAATTAAATCACTGGGAGTTAAACTAAAAACATAATAAGTAAACTTTTGGATAAATAAAAATACCAGTGGCTGTGATCCTGGAACAATTTCTTGCAGAGCAATATTTGCACTAAGGTTGTGATAGAACATTTTATGTGTGGCATCACAAGACTATGTATGACAACATGACCTTTATTCCTCCATGCTTCAAACTTACTATAAGATTTGCCTATAAGATTTAAGCATAGGGGAAAAACAATTCTGACCTTTACTCAATATTTCAGTTAGCTTATTGATATTATAGAAAATATTAATCACATCCTTAATAGCACTATTATAACTGCAAGGTTTGCCAGGTAGGTATAACACATAAAAGAAATTTCATGAGCAAATACAGTCAAAAATTTTCACATCTCCAAATAATATCCACAGGTAACCAAGAAAAAAATATATTGAATTAGAATTTAAAAAAAGAATTAATACAGAGTAAGGAAGAAAAAAAAAAAAAAAAGAATAAAAAAGATGACAGAAATAAACCAGTATAAATTTCTACTAAATCATCTGAATAAAATCTGAGTGGGTTGAAGTACACACACAATATGGCCTAATCCATTAAACAAACAAAAAAAATGCTAAACTGTGACCAGGACCATAATACATATTGCATTAGCGATGCTTTGTTGTTTATTATGTTGCTGTCAGAATCCCCTCAGTGTATAAAATGGTCACTTTGCTAATCCACATATTTATAACTCACAAAATGCTCTTAAAGTCTATACATTTGTCAACTCAGATTTAAAAGCAATGTTGTAGTGAGGTCTCAGGTGGACTTCATTACATTTGCAAAGTATACCACACTATAATACTGCATAATATCCTAGTAGATGTAACATATTAAAAGCTAGAGATGATCAGGATCTACTTAGGAGCCAGTTCCAAAATCAGGATTTAAAATTTAGTTATAACAAGGCAGACACAAGTAGTTTTTCAACAGATTTTTAATTGGAAGCTGAACTCTGAAACACAGACTTAATGTATGCATTACTGCTGGTCAATGAGAAAACTTGTTTTATAGCCACCTCCAACAAAATGGCTTGGTTTTATTACTGCAAAGCCATTGGTACCCTGGGGCAACTGTAGTCTTCAGCCATATGTTAAGACACCTAAATAACCCATACAGCACATGAGAAAGATTGCCATGCTAAGTACAGGAAGAGGCTAGCTACATGAACCCTTCTCTATGAGTCAGTAAACATCCAAGTGCGAAAACCAGAACGCTTTTACAGCAAGAAGAGTGAAGAGCCTTACATAAGGGTCATTTAAATAGCACCTGAGATGCATATAACTTCTATTCCAATCCCTGATAAAAGATTTTGTAAGGAAGAGGTGTGAGATCACCTTCCATTATCCAAGCAAATGGTTTAATCAATGGGTTTAAAGAAGACCTAAAAAGCATCTCTTTACTGAAAACCCTTTGTGCTGGTTTCAGTAGGCACATCCTTAGGTTATGTAAGAAAGGTGGGACAGAGAAACATTTATTCTAAATCATAGAACTCAGGTGACTGGAACCTTTGTGCTATCATGATAGTGGTGGCTGCCAACACTTGCAAAAATTTACAAGCCTACAGAATTTTGTGAGGCACAGATCAGATAATTCAGATACCTCCATTTTGGAACAGGAATAGATTAGGAGCTCAGAGCACCTAGACTAGAGGTAGTTTCCTTTAGGAATCAATAGCTAATTATATGTTTATAGAGATGGCCAAAATCACTTTTTGCCACACAATAAGAGATACATAGCTTCTGAACTACAGATAGTTCACATTCTGTGAGCTCTAAGCATAAGCATAATGAGCTGTCTTCTGTAGTCATCCACAGAAACACACCCATAAACTCTCTGTATAACCCTTACTGACTACTTCAGTTCAAAAAGGTTGTTCAGAGAAGTGTAATTTAATGAGCTTTACTCTATTTTGTGTCCTCTATATATTAACTTAATACTTTTGTTAAGTGGAATGAAAACAGTATTTTAAATGCTTCAACATCCTAGCAGTTCAGCAGTGTTTCTCTCTGCACTGGTTTTATAACATCTGGAAGAACACACTAGGTTAGGAATAATGGCAAAAAATGGCTATGATAGGTTAGTGTGATAGACTGGTGACTTTATACAGTTTACAAAAGTGTTTGTATGATTCATATTTAAATTACATTACTAGAAAATAGGGGAAATGAATGGTAAATTAGACTGTGTCAGAGGACAGAGATACATGCTGATGAACTACCAAGGGAGAACACTTCTGATTGTAATTTTCTCCAGAACATGTCAGTGTCTACTTTCAGTCGTTGTCTGTGATATAGTATATAGCAGTAAAATCTCAGTAGAACATGATTCACACATTTTAGCAGATCAGCATAAGGACTGTTATGCGTCTTCAGAAGCAGCTGATATGAGTTATAGATTTCATTACTTCGTGGGTGGAATCACAGACAAGATATGACTTCTCTGCATCAGATTCCATCAGCTAGCATTATCATTTACAGATTTATAACTCTTCAAATGCACTGGATATGCAAATCTGTATGCAACCGTACCATATTTCAGCTATTTAATAGCTCAAAAAGGACTTTCTCTACAGCATTTCACACAGTAAGCATTTGTATGCTTGCCTTTCATTTCTCACTTTCAGGTTTAGCAAATGAACTCATTAAATCCCTGACAACAAAACCAATTTGTAACTTATGATAGGTTCATTCACTAATATATTCAGTGTACTTTTATTAAAATCTTGTAAATTCATAATTTAATCCAATGCCTATGTTACAGTTTAAAGGACTGTATTCATATGAGTTTTAAGTTAATTTACTGGGTTTCTTATAGGTAAAGTAGAAATGATAACTAAGATTGGCTTTTACACCAAACTATAGCTTGTCAGCTACTTGTGGATGCAGAGCTTTTTCTTATTATAGGCACATTTATCACTTCAGTACTAAGGCCACTTTTTTGAATATGACATAGGAGAGCACTTTTGTTCCATATTCAGCATCAAAGGTGATGGATACCAGTTCACTCGCTAAACTGTGTTTTCTGCAAAGGACATATTATTATAAGGTTCATAGAGTTAATCAGCACGAACTCAGTATAAGCTTTTTATGCTGAAATGAATTTTATCCACAGAAAACAATAAGCAAGACATGTACAGAACCAAATGGGACGTTCGCAAGTTAAACTCTGTTCAAGAACACTGTTCAACTCTGTTGCCAAAGACAAGGATAAAAGTTGCAGCATCTAAACTGGCAAATAACTAGAAATAACATAATTTATAACTTTAAAGAGAAAAAAATGACACAAATATCAAGACATATCATGTATTGGAGATATATTTGAGAGTGACAGAGAACTGGAACAGGCTGCCCAGAGAGGTTGTGGAGTCTCGTTCTCTGGATGTACTCAAAACCCGCTTGGACGTGATCCTGTGCAACCTGCTCTAGGTGATCCTGCTTTAGCAGGAGGGGTTGGACCAGATGATCTCCAGAAGTCCCTTCCAACCCCTGCCATTCTGTGATTCTGTGAAACACCACTGAAAAGGATTGGCTAGTTTCACATGTCCTAAAAAGACTTCTTGTTACAAGCAACTTTAGCTAGACTACAGGTAACTGATCACTCAAAGTATAAATAAACATCGATAAGGAATTATCTTATATAAATAAGGTTATGGCCTAGAACCACTAAATGGTATGACAAGTGGTTTTCCAGTTTTAAATTTGCTGAAAACTTTTAACACCAGCAGGTTCTAAACTATTTTGGTAAGTAATATTTTCTTGTCTTTTTTCCCTAATCCACTGACTCCATAACTCTGAAGCAAAATATTCATTTTGATCAAAGTACACAAAAATATGTAGACCTGTACCTTGTAAGAAGAATACAAGGGAATAAGTAATTTCTTGGGTCATGGAGTGAGAATAGATACTCCGTATGATTTTCCTTCAGGTTACAAAAGTGTTCCAACCTCCAATTGCACATCTCTGCCCAAGCAGTTAATGGTTACTGGAACATACACTGTTTATGCCTTTTCTTCCTACAACTCTGCCAGCCCAGATTGCCTTTCATCCCATGGTTTCATTCTCCCAAGAACAAGGCATGACTACGCTAAACCATAGGTGTAGGTGCATTCATATTACACAGGTCTGGTCACCTCATTTTCCAGTCTGAAGGATATAGTGTGGTGAGCTCTGTGTGCTTACATTCCTTGATTTCCTTTCAGCCTGCTTGGGTGAGATGGCACCCTCCCACATCTCCCCCAACACTCAGGACAAGGACTGCATGGTGGCCTGCTCAGTGCACACATACCAAACACAGACACGACCCTACAATATGAATGTGATGCAGGCTTGCTGGAAAAACAGGCAATTGAAAGGGATCATTGGGCAATTTTCCATCAGCTACATTGGTCAAACTGTATGGAGTGATACTACCACAATGGCAAAGTTCAGACGATTACCTGACTAACAAGACAGAAGATGGGTTAATTTCACAATTAGCACCTACAATCTCTGAGTGAAAGTACTTGCTAGCAATAAAGAAAATACCTGTATCTGAGACCAGTCCTCTAGGTACCTGTCTGATCTACAGGATTATTTAGAAAGCGCTGAGTAAAAGTGAAGTATTGACCATTTTGTCAAATTGTCAAAATAAGTAGGTTTTGGTTTTGTTTTTCCTACAGATATTACCAACACACAACTCTCCAGAGTTTTATTCAAGACAGTTGAAAGAAGCTCTTGATTAAACAAGGACCCTAACACCAGGTAGATCACATCTGCTCAGATATAGATACATGTCTTGATGAGTTGGTATATCAGTGTCTATTTTTACAAATGTTCTGAGCATGCAGAGGTTTTTCACAGCTCCTGGGTCTAAATACACATCCTGGAAAACTGAATGCACACATCTATCACCTGATTCCTGGTTTCCAAAGGTAGGCCTTCTAAAGATCAGTCGATTTGGAAGATTAGTTGACCAGGACTGTTGGGGAACACTGTGCAGTACTTGCACTCCACAGTCTGAAAGACTAAGTGAACTAAAGTTACTACATTTTTTCTTGTAAGTCATCTAAATGTAACTGAAAGCGCTCTGTGCTGGTAGCAGAAAACAAAAAGTAAAGATGTTGGAAGGGTTCGTGTGTGGCATATCAGCACAAAGATGCTGTTAATGGCCATCTACTGTTCTTACATATTACTTTCAACAAGATGGCTTCATAACTTCTGTAGTTTGGAACTGATTGTTGGTAACAACCATACTATTAAAAAAATAGCAATAAAATACTGGAAAAAAAGATTTTTTTTTTTTTTTTTCTTTTTTGCTCCTACACACAGGCAAAGAATGTGAATGTTATGGTAGCACAGTAAAGATATACAATTTACAGAAAAAGTTACTAGTTATTTTCTGTTTGTTTTCAGCAGAGCACTTAATTGATTAGATGTCTGCAGTTTACACGAAACAAAGGGAAATGTTTATCAGATTTAGGCTGCACTGAAAAGGTTTTACTTTTACCCTTCGCACAACAGCATTTGATTTACTAATTTGCACGAATATAAATGGCATAATGATTAAAACCAGTGTTTCTCTCCTTTGTGACCCAGCTTTTATTATGGCTCATCTGGTTTTCAGTAACACTGCCAGGAAAAAGGGCGTGTTCAGCAAGCTGTTCTAGGCAATGCTCATATGTGACATATTAGGGAGTTTCATCAGCTTGATACAATGATGTATTGCTTTTTCTTTTTCCTTCCAAGTACCCAGGTTACTATTCATTACATTCATTAGTAACTTAGTACTTTCACTACAGTATTCATAGGGTTAATTAAGTCACCTCTCTGCAAGATACTTTCTCCCATTATTGCCTACTTACCTGTCCAAACTAATTTGTTTAAAACTCATAAAAACCCTAAAGTTCAGAAATCCAGAAATTAGTAATTTTGGAAAGTACAATCCTAAACCATCAAATAAATAACTAAAATGCTAAGGAAGTACTACATCTTTCTTCTTAAGCTACCAACTTTAGGTTGTTCATGCTTACCATTTAAACGGTAAGATTGGTAAGAATGGTAAAGATTGCAGCATTTGGTGTCACTCTGGTACAAAACATAAAGTGGACAGCGCACGTACGCAACAACTCAGTCTTTCTTCATTTTGAAGATCTGTTGCTGATTGCTAGGCTTGGGTGGGATTTTTCTCTCTCATTTTATAGTTCCTCATTCTGCAAGACTACTTTATTAGTTTATAACTAACACTAGCTCTGTGGAATAGTATGAACTGCACCTGAGACACCATGTACCGTATACAAGCTGCTGTGTATTATTTAAAGAAAACTGAATGAGCTTTTAGTTTGTCATTTACTCTATCCCCCTAATGAGAATTCCAAATGCTCAGAGTTTTCTTTCCAAATAATTTCAAAAGTGCCATTTTTGCTCCCATCTAGAACTAACACTATTTTAATAAAGAATATTGAGATTTCCCATAGAAGACTTGCTTTCTTTACCAGCTTTATAAGCAATCTGTGTTGTGACTTCATAACAGTCAATAAACATCCATTATCTAGGACTTCTTCAAACACTAAAAAATGGATATGATACCTAATGAGTTTTCTAGTTGCTAATATTTGAAAACTTTCTGGAGCTATACTTATACAATGAGTGCAAAGACATCAAAGCTAGCTCTAAATAAATCAGCTTAGGTTTGAAAGCAGTATTACAGTTTAGTTGGATGTGCTCCTTTGATCCCTTCCTCTCCTCAGTACTTTGCCAGTACTTTCTGAGCAGAGTTTGTCAGGTCAGGCTCAGAACTGCACAAAAACCTGGGGGCCCAAGCAGGGTTTACTGGCTTAGCTCCACTAAATTGGAGATTTCTGCACTGTATGCTACAGCACTATGGAGACATGCTATGTTATTGTATTGGGTTTGCATAGCAAGGTTTTGGTAGCAGGGGGGCTACAGGGGTGGCTTCTGCAGGAAGCTGCTAGAAGCTTCCCCCATGTCCAACAGAGCCACTGCCAGACAGCTCCAAGATGGACCTGCCTTTGGCCAAGGCCGAGCCCATCAGCAATGTTGGTAGGGCCTCTGGGGTAACACAGTTAAGGAGGAGGAAAAAAAAAACCCAAAACACCAACACCAGGACCAACTGCATCCAGAGAGAGGTATGAGAATACGTGAAAGGAACAACTCTGCAGACACCAAGGTCAGTGAAGAAGGAGAAGGGGGAGGAGGTGCTCCAGGCACCGGAACAAAGATTTCCCTGCAGCCCGTGGAGAAGACCATGGTGAGGCAGGCTGTGCCCCTGCAGCCCATGGAGGTTTACAGTGGAGCAGTTATCCACCTGCACCCACGGAGGACACCACATCAGAGCAGGTGAATGCACCCAAAGGAGGCTGTGACTCCATGGGAAGCCCATGCTGGAGCAGGGTCCTGGCAGGATCTGTGGCCCCATAAGGGGACCCACACTAGAGCAGTCTGCTCCTGAAGGACTGCACCCTATGGAAGGGACCCACGCTGGAGCAGTTCATGAAGAACTGTAGTCCATGGGAAGGACTCACGTTGGAGAAGTTGATGGAGGACTGTCTACCGGAGGAGGGACCCCAGGCTGGAGCAGGGTCAGAGTGTGAGGAGTCCTCCCCCTGAGGAGGAATGAACAGCAGAGACAACATGTGATGAACTGACTCTAACCCTTATTCCCCATCCTCCTGTGTCGCTGGGGTGGGGGGAAGGAGGTAGAGAAAACTGGGAGTGAAGTTGAGCCCAGGACGAAGGGAGAGGTGAGGGGAAGGTGGTTTTAAGATTTGGTTTTATTTCTCATTGTCCTACTCTAATTTGATTGGCAATAATGTAAATTATTTTTTTCAAGTTGAGTCTGTTTTGCCCGTGACAGTAACGGGTGAGTGATCTCTCCCTGTCCTTATCCCAACCCACAAGTCTTTTATTATATTTTCTCTCCCCTGTCCAGCTGAGGAAGGGAGTGACAGAGCAGCTTTGGTGGGCATCTGGCCTCCAGTCAGGGTCAACCCACCACAATTATCTTTTATATCTTTTAGACACTGGAGATTAATTGCAGCTGCAGCAGGTGAATGGAAGAAGTCATACGATACTAATTTGATTTCTTTTTTGATGTGCTATGTGGTTTTATGTTATTCATAGATAATGATAACATTATGTTAACGGAGACAATTTATATATGCATAGCCAACACTGAGATTTTTGTGAAAATAATCATATTGTACATTGAAATACATTTTTACACATCAAGTTTCTATACACACTTACCAGTATGCTAGTTTTGTCCACTGCAGTGCATTTGTCTTCTGTGTGCATTTCCTCAGCTGAAGCTTACCAGGAATTAAGCACAAAATATAACTTATTTTTTCCTGTACACACAAAAGCAGAAACTTCCTACAGAGCAAAAAGAAAAAAATAGCTCTCTAAATATCATTCATGAATTCAGGGGAAAATAGCCAATCTGTAACCAACCTATTACGGGCTTATTTCATGCCTCTCCTCTGTATTGTCTCCTAGATTGTGGGGAGAGTACAAGACCAGTGAATTCTGCTCCTGTGTAATTCCTGTGTAATTGGTAACCTGAACATCAACCTGGCAGAACCAGAGTGAATCACTGTTTGTTAGCACTGCCATTTGCTTCTGTCACTTTATTTTGCTAAAAATGTGCACATGTGGGGAACAATATCATATTTATGATTGTGATAACTCTAAACATGAACGCCGTAATTTTTTGCTCACTGGTTTGTTGGCCCGTGTACACTATAGCGTTTTGTTGTATACCAAGGCCAAACCTGCTCCACATTTGGTTAAATCTCTCTGGTATACACCTTCCTGCCAGTACTTCAGCTACTGTCAGAAGGACTGTAGAATTCTGTACAATCAGTTGATGTTAGTATTATTTGTAACAATAGTATTTTCAAAAAGATAGAAATTGAGGTGTGTTTTTTCCTTCTGTGCCTTGTTCTATGCCTATAAATTTAAAATAAATAAAAAAATATTTATTTTGCTCTTCATTCAATATTGTATTTCATCTTTAAGCAAGTTTTCACTTGCAGAAACAGGGGTAAGGAAATGCAATTTAGCATCTATGTTTTTAGAGTAATGGCAACCATTCTTTATAATTGCTATAGTCCAGAAGAAAAAACATTGTTTTGCCCTATCTTGTTAAGTTTTATATCCTTGAAATATATTTTTGTTCTGTACTGGAACAGAAATTAAAAAGCCCCACCTTATTTCAAGATGTTTCATGTGGCAGATGATTTCCCAGAATAATCCAGTTTCAAGTCTAGGTTTTGAATCGAAACATTTAATAGGGATACAAAGAATATATTCAATATTCTAATCCCCCTTTTTTTTTTTCCCCTGAGATATCATCTCGTCCTTTTTTCCTAACACACAAAAGCATACAAACATTCTGACGTCTGTGACTGGAAAGCTAGTAAGTTTTGCTAAAAGAATATTCACTAGAGATTTGACTTCAAGACTCATGGATTTTAACAGAAAATAAGTCACAAAATACACAGAAAAAAATTTTCTCGCATACAGCTTTTTGAAGGGGGTGCCTACATAAAGCACCTATTGTTTTCAAAACCTTTAAACACAATCATGGCAATTTAGACTTACTATATTCCTAACAACAGAAATTGAGAAATATGTCCTTGTTGTTTCTCTATAGATGAAATTGATAAAATTCGGCCCTCACATACTCACCCTTCTTTTTAGATTTTAAACTAGTAATCATTGTGGCTACAACTTCAGTTAGGAATCTTAGCAGTTCTGTGGCCTGTTTTCTGAGTTTGATCAGCATGATCTGACCGTGCCCACTGTGCTGCTCCTCCTCATCCTCCAGGAGGAGACAGCATCTGACAACATCTGTGGCAACAGCGCTGGGAATGAGCTAATTCCCACATTATGCACAAGAAGCATTTAGGACCCAGTCAAGACTGCCAGAGCAGCTCCAACGATTCAAAGCCACAGATAACAGTTTGCCTACTTGGTTCTGAACCCCAGCATTTTCAATTTACAAGAGTAGAGACAGCCTTTGCCTCTAATTAATCAGGTATGTTGTTTTGTTTTTCTGCTGAGTTCAGTTGCCAGATGCCTCACAATTACAAATCATTTGGCCAAAATAAGTATTAATAGACCTATGCATTTTTAAAAGTTTTTATTTCTGTCTTAGAAATCCTGAGTATTCTTACTTTGTACATAGATAGCTAGCCCTAGGTGATGATATCTTGTCAAAGTAGCACAGACTGAAATATATTTTGTAAAAAATTATTTAAAGCTCTTGGCTTCATTATATTCTTTTCTCTTACATCATCTGTCCTATATTACATTATGAGGAAGGATAAGTATCTTGCTCCCTCCTATTTCAATCTTTTCTGAAATTAAAATATCCTAATCATGCTGTCTCTTTACATGGACGACCTTTCATGCTTCAAATTTTTGTGCAGTTTTTATCTTTTTTTATATATATATAATTTTTTTTGAAAGGAGCAATCTGCAAAAAGGACTCCAGAAAAAAGTACCATCAAGTTCTTATACTAGACCAACAACATTTTCAGTATTCTGTTTCTACATCTTTCTCATGCACTGTTTTTGTTCTTTTGCTTGTTGATAAATTTTGAGTGGATGATTTGAACAGGCAATCAGTTATGACAGATCTTTTTGCTTCAAGTTCTTTGGTTCAGTGATAACTATCTAATCAATAGTTTAAAATTTAATTTCAAACATGCAATCCCTCTCAGTAGCCTGCGACAGCTTTCATTGGCCCTGGTATTGCCAGTTTTGCTCAGCTTTTAAGATTCCCCACTGGACTTCCTAAAACTCCAGTTACAATAATGGCATCCCTTACCTTAGGTCTTGATATGCACTGCAACAGTTAGACACTGGCCCTGTTATGACCATTTCTCATCACTCTAGCAAGAAAGGGGCTGACTGATGTTTTTTTCACTCACAATTTCTACCATGTAGAGATATCAGAAATGATGTTGCACAAAGCTACATTTTTCAGGTGGAATTAATTTCCTGGAGTTGGTCAAATTGTGAACTGAAGAAAACAGTTGAAGAGAAAATCCAGACTCTTCTGCCACTGTTCTCTAACCCAAGTAGTTTAATAACCTCATAAAAGTTTATACAAAATCTCAGATTTTATGTTATCTACTTTTAACATGCATACATGGGCAATAGCACCTCCCTGCACTTCTGAAAAGTGAACAACAATGCATGCATTGTCTTGTATTAAAGGTGTTTATTCCTTGAGAAAAATGGAATGAGTTAGATTATACATAAACAAGTTTCCTGCAATAAAATCTTTTCTCCTTAGAAGAAGTGGTAGACACTTTAGAATCTAAATCAACAGTCGGGGGGGGGGGGGGGTGTGTGTGGATAATTTTTCTTTGCTTTTTAACATTTACATACTTGTATGAAAGAATAAGTGAATACTCCCATCAGTTGAAAAATTATACCAAGTACTCTTTCACCAGTCTTTATTCAAAGGGTACAGCTGAAATAGCCTTCTTCAAAAAACAAATCAAACCAAGGTCTGCAACCCTAAAGCAATTACTAGGTTACTTATACCCATACTGAGAGTCACAGTTAATATCCAGAAATATCTGTCTGCTTTCAATCCCATTTCCAAGACATGAGTGTACAAATTGTTGCACAAGTTTACAGCACTGCTACTGAAAGACTACTTTTCAGACTACTTTTATGACCCTTTCACCCCTCATTCCCCCCTCAGTATCCTTCCCTTTCTAGTTGTCCCTAAGCTAAAGTTCATTAGGTTTATGCAATAGATGTTTCTGTTCTCTGATACCTAGGTAAACCTAAAACAGAAACACGTCCTTCTCAGTGGTTTATCAATACACTTAAATTTGAACACATAGAGGTTGTAACATAAATCTAAAATGCACCCCTTTTGGCAAGCTACCAGCTTCCAGTGTTCCTTGACTATGACAAATTCATCAAAGCAAAAGAGTGCCCCCAGGGAAACTTGCTAATAACGTGGCACAATGTTATCTCCCCTGAGGAAAAGGAAAAAGGATGGGAGCCTTTTCCTCTAATTTAATTAAAAATGAAAACTTTCATTAAACTAGGATATATCACACAGTATTTTAAGAAAAGTAATCTCTGCTGTGTCCATGAATCACTATTGTGTATAAGAAAATTAAATAAGATAAAATTAAACGATAACAAATGGGTACTTCATGGAAGCACTGTGCAGTAAGTTTAAGGGTTTTTCCTTAAGGTAGAAATAAGCTCATCTGACTGTTTCAAGACTCTAAGGTCTGCTACCTTTGTTTTTCTGCAGGAATGAAAGGCAAAGCAAATACAGAAATCACTACTGGATGAGAGATGAAAGGATAAAAAGCTTCATACTGTACATAAGTGGTACCTTTTCAGAAAATATAGATTATTTAGGAGAGTCAATTACTGCTGTCTTCCACAGTCTATTTTGTCATATTATTTATCTATACAACACCAGCTATATGCAAACACTTAACTAAAGGTAAAACACTATTTAAACACACACACAAAAACCAACTAGTGTTTCATATACAACATGGTTAACTACTAGACTCTGGCCATTACATGAAGTTACTTTCTTTGTCAAAATAAATATATGCATTTCACAGAACTGTAGACATTGGGTTGGGAAAATACATCAAGAAATAGTTCAACCAGCCTTCCCTTTCTTCTTGCATGTAATTCCATCCAGTAGTATGTGGTATCTGCACACAACTTGCTGACGAAATATTTAGTCACTCTGTGTCCACGAAAGGCTAGAAGCTGGCCAGTTTCTATAATAAATTGAAGTTCTGCTACAGTACTTCATCGCTTTCAGCTACCTAGTTACTCCCACTCCTGTTAACACAGGTAACAAAATCACGTGCATATTTCTTAGGAAAATGTTATCTTCAAATTCCTTTTTCTTTCAATTCAAACATAAAAAGTTTAATTATTAAAATCATTTTTTTAGAATCTATTTCATATTTATAGTCTTATATTTTTATCTTAAAAATATGTACTCCGATATATCTAAAGCTTTGTTTGTATTTTTCATTAATCAACATAGTATGCAGAAGATATGACTTGTTACCCCACATTGTACATAGAGAAACTGAGGCACCAGAAAATAACATGGTTTCACGGAAGTTGTTACCTGAGTGAGATCAATATCCAGTTACTGTTTCTTCTCCATTTTGTATAAGACTACACTTCACTTCCAGTTAAAACTAGTCTTCCCTCTTATGTAATGAAGTTTTCTACAATGTTGCTTATAAGTCACTATCTATACTTATAGACAATATATCCAATGTTCAGAAATGCAGCACTAAAAGCGGGGAGTGGCAGTAACAGAAGATAAACATAAATCATTCAGCTACTTGCTTAAGTACTATTTATGTTGTTCAGAATTTCATCAAGAGATTCTTTCTATGTTTATGCAGTCACTAATAAATACTCTCTTCCTAATGGTGTAGAAACTTTTAAACACTCAGTGCCTGAACAAACACTCCTGGAAAAACAACTCCTCCCTCCTCCTTCCCTCCCCCATAATAAGACTACTGCCTACTGTCACTCTCGCACACAACGTGAAAGTAAGTGAAGCTCAGGAACAGAAACTGCTTCAGTACGATGCCAGTTCAGTGTGGGAGGTGCAGAATTACCCTATAGCTAAAAAGAGGAGCTGTAAATTTGCCAGCCGTCTTAAAATGTAACATCATACGGTAGCAAAGAATTTGACAAGACAGTGAAGTTAGTTTAGCAGCAAATTAGTGTATATAAAGTTACATATTCAAATGTTTTTTAGTATTTATTTTTGACTAAGGGAGTTTTGCTCATTTCCCTGTCATGTTTGCCTCCTCCACTCCCCCCTTTCATCTTTTTCAATTTTAGGAGGGGCTCATAATTTCTACACTCTAGTTTATACTAATTTCAAATCACACTGCATGCAACGCAGGCAGGGAAAATTCAGTTTAAACATCACAAGGAAAATCTGGTCGTATTTCGAATCTCTTGCTTATGACTTCTGAGATAACCGGGATCCTATTTCATAACATCAACAATAAATTTCCATGAGTGAACTATTCCTTCTGAGACAGTAAAGAATACAATCAACCTTTAGTGTATTTGCTGGTTGGAGCGACAATTTGAAATTGGTTAACATTCTGCTGACACTGCATATAAAGAAATGGAGCTGAGCTCGCTAAGTACTATTTATTCTACTTTCTTAACTAAAATGCAATAAAACATGGTTTTGTTACTGAAATAAGCTGGTAATGAATATATATAGAGAAAATAGATCTGATGACAAGAAAGCGTTATTTTTAGAGTTATTTTTGTTAGCAGTGTCACACTTTAAACAAAATATGAAGTATAAGCCAGGGACGAGTTTCTTTATTAGTTTGTATAAAACTTCCTCTCTCATGAATTACAAAGCTCCTTGCCCACAGACTATTTTGTTATATTTTGCTGGAAATGTGATGATCAGATTCTGTTCAACAATACCATAGCAGTTTTCTATTACAAAAAGCAAAGTTACGTACTGTTACTGTTGTGTCTCCTGTAGCATGGTTAGAAGGCATGAGATACTCCATGGTCAATCTTTTATTGAAGGAATAATCCTTTCTCTGCTATTAACAGTACTTTCTGTATGAGAAGACTCTGGGAGTAGGACTCATAATATTGTCTCTAGGGATTGTCTGAATAGAGAGCCAAAAAACACCTAAGCACATTAACCGGGAGCAACATAGGCTCTATGTAATAACATAGAAGCGATTGTGTATTATCACTTTTAAAAAAGAGCACGCTTCCACTCCCCTGAGTGATGCAGCAGTTCCCAGAATAAAACTCTGGAAATATCATTTTGCTGATCCCCATCCATTTGCATGTGGCACATCGCCAGCTGGTGCATAATAATTTACAAAGCACCTTGTGAGCAGGAGCAGCTCAGATTCTCATACAGTTTCAGCACAGCCAGACTAGCAATCTATAATGGTGACTTTATAACCTCTTATTCACCCTAAAAGATGTGCATTTATACTGCATCCATGTCATAGGACTGTATTTCAAGGCACCTGAAGTCATCTCTCAGCCTCTTCGTGTTCGGACAGGATAACCAAAGTTCCAGTTCTTTCCTCTCTCTCTGAAACTGCTTGGATCTCATGCATCTCATAGAACAAAGATGCTTTGTCATCCCACTTTCTAGATGCACAAACACTGCTTGATTCATTCACACCAACAACGCTAAATGCGTCTCCACTGGTGGGAAAGTATTCTCTGTGTTAACAAACTAACGCTTCCTCAGCCTGAAACCCACTCACATACACTGCTGACCAATTGCCATGATCTCTACAGGTAATCTTTTACTGTTGCTGCTTACAGAGCAGATGTGATAAAGTTTCAGAGAATTTCTTTCACTAGTCACTGTACATGCATCCAGATACACCTTCATTAAAATTAATTTCTGTTGCAGATATTTTGTGATGTTAAATTAGCTTCCAGCAGAGCTATTTTTGTTATGGATTGATTAGTAGTTTTATTTGCTCTGTATGTCACTGTAGATGTCCCATGTAATATCCCACAGCGGTCTTACCCGACGGTTTTCTTTTCCCTCCCTCTGCTCCTTTTAAATTTTCTGACATTCCTCACCCCCTTTGAAAGTGACTGATCAAGTTTTTACATATTGTGGACAGCATTAGGCTTATGCCCCACTGCTGAATCTACATTGGATGTGGTAGGTGCAAATTACAGACTCTCTTGAGAAAGTTATCTACTGCTATTACGCTTAAACTGGATCTGATGACGATAAAATACAGGTTACTCTAGAAATAGAAAAGTTCCAAAACATGGACAGTTCTGGATCTGTTGGGTATTTTGGACTGTTGTATTTTCTTTACCATTTTGTAAATAACATGAGTAAAAAACCAAAACAAAAAACCCCAAAAAACCTGTGAACAGCACCTTTAGTTCAGAATTGATTATTTAACACCATAGGATTATTTTAGAAGTTTGAGATTAATTGTTAAGCCTCCTAAAAAAAATTTAGTATCAATAAAAATATAGTAATATATGGCCTGGAGAGACTAAGCCAACATATTTAGGATGTCTTGAGGTGCCTCTTGAACTCTGGGGGAATGGCTCAGTACAGCTTTAGGATACAGTGTCCTGTTACAGCTATTGTAAAGGTTCAATAGCTTCAGATGAAATTCAGACTTGCTACATCTTCTGATCTTCTGATCTCGAACTCAGATACTGGATGAACATGGCCTCTAGCATGTTTCAATCTTGTTGTGAAATGTGGCCCATATCCTCATTTACAGGCAATAGGACAGGTACTGCACAGATTTAGTGTATCAAAATTTTACTGCAACTGAGTAGAAAATTTCTGTTAGGATGTTTATTACAAGGATGGAGTAAGTAGAATTGGAAATGTATAGAATGCACATCAGACTGAACGCAAAGAGGCAATATTGTCTTCTAACAAAGAACTGCTCCAGCTCTTACATTCAGACCTCTGTGCTGCATCTATACTAGTAAATTGAACAAAGCTGGGCAAAGTTAAACCCTGGCCATAGTATATTGTCAACACTTTTAAATTGAGACCTGATTCCTAAAACAACTTTGGCCTAGTCTGGGCAGTATTCCTAAGAACAGTTATGGAAATAACTGGTCAAGTTTTAGGGGATAAGGAAGAGTTTGGTCATGAACATGCAAGTCAAGCTGCACCACGACAGTCAAGCCCTGGGACATAGAGCATGCCAGAGAATTTTATTTACTAGTTCAGATGTAACCTTAATGGTCTCATAGCACTGTACAGGGGGAGGCTTACAAGAAGAGAGTAAAATATTGTAGTAGGTTACAGAATTTAATTAGCTACTATGTTTTCAGCTATAAATATTTTATAATTCTATAGTCACTTTATCATTTAAGTTCT
This sequence comes from Balearica regulorum gibbericeps, assembly GCF_011004875.1. Classification (NCBI taxonomy): domain Eukaryota; kingdom Metazoa; phylum Chordata; class Aves; order Gruiformes; family Gruidae; genus Balearica; species Balearica regulorum. Next base: position 25,081,845 of record NC_046186.1, read on the forward strand.
GTTTTATGAGAAATTTTATTCTCCCACATTTTCACCATAAAATTGTATACAGCAAAACAAGTTTGAAAGAACTTGTATGTTTTTTTTAAAGGAATTCATGGAACAATGGTTATCTCTGATAAACATTTTACCAGAGTACTGAGAAATAAAGGTTTTGAAAAAAATTATTTTCCTAAAGTTGAGTATCCTTTATTATTCTACTACCTCATTGCTCTTTCCCCTGCCAACAGTACTCCCAAGCTTCCTCAGCCACTTTCTCCTATGGCAGCACTGGCTTCTGTGTTCCTCAGTTGTTCGTCTACACAGGAAAAAAGCAGGTAACATTCGCCAAGCCCACTTGGGAAATACGGGTTTGTCAGCTCTCCAGTCAGTACAAAAATCTCACGGGGCAGCTGTCTCCTGCCTCTCAGACTGCATCCCTTTCATTAGTAGGGAACTGAAGTGTGTGTGTGGGGTGTTTATTATTTTTTGTTTAGTTTTTTGTTTTTAAATAGCAGAAACAAGCTTGAAGACTGACTTTTAAAAGAACTTACTTCAGGGAGGTAAACTGGAAAAGAATACACAAAGAAAAATCAATGAGTGACAGAAACTGTGACTCTCTCCAGAGTCTGAATCAATGTAAACAAACCCCCAAACCAACCCATGCCAGCTGACAAACAAAATGGCCTGTGAATTAAGAGCAGGTTCTCATCAGCTGCAATTATTTTCTCACAACAGCCTACAAAACAAGTAATTTATACATGAAATTCTTCTAGCATGCAAACAGTTTCAATGTATATTATCCAAAAGATGTGTTAATTATGATAAACAAACTGGTAATATTTTAAGCAAAGCAAGACAAAGTGACATTGAGTACCAACAGCACTGAAATTGCTTTCAATACAAGTTGTATCATGCCACAGATGCTTATTATTTCAACAAAAGTACCTTTAAACAGGATTTGATCTTGCTGCAAGAGGGGTATGATGTAAAAGAACAAACCCTTATGTAACAAATGAAGTACATGTATCTTCTATACACTAAATAGAAAGGTTTCTTTAATAATACTTCACATTTATCAAGTAAAAAGACAGCATTGTTTCTGAATAGCCAAAATAGTAACTAATAAAAATAGGAAAAATAGAAATCGATGTTCCAGATGAATAAAAATCCATTTAATTATTTTACATAAAGTAATGTCTTTTTACAGTTGACAAAGTAGCTCCAAAGCTATTTCCTATTAGCCACCAAGACAGTACAGACATAACTATAATATGTTAAAATATATACCTTGAACATACATATTTTAGCAAAGTTTTGCAGTATGTTTAGAAGCATTAGAAATTTTGCTGTTGAGTTGGCATTTTTATATCTTAAATAAGTACTGAAGTTCAGAGAAGACATGATCTTGATTTTATCAAGTTTTGAGGATAACTATCTCCTGGTAAAGTCATCTGATACAGAGGGCACTTACTGGCTTAGAAGATCAACTCCCGAATAACTCAGGCTGTGTACAGTCATACAGAGCAGCTCCCAGATGACAGTACTGTGTACTATAAGTGGTAGAGCATATAAGAAGGATTTCAAGATATGACACCAGGCCTACTATTTTACTTGGTATCACAAATCTACCCTCTGTCCTTCAGTGCATGGTGATGATTGCTGCTGCTAAATACCTTGTCTTCTACAACAAAGAAATCAGCAACTAACAGAATATACTTATTTTATAGTGTACTATCTGATGCAACCACTAGCACAATATGAGATTCAGCCTGACTTGGTACTTGGCCCTAACTCTGCAACTAGTCCTAATTGAGATAATTGCTCAGCAAATCAAAGTAGTGTAGCGAAGCAAATAATTAGGTGTCACAAAATGCTGTGCTAAACCATTTATTCTTTTCGCCCTCAATAAGCAACGAGAAGTAACTCAGTCCAAGTCGTCTTCTCCTACACGAAACAGGAAAATGACAAATTGTTTTATGTCTCCAGATTATACAACAATGATTATTTTCTTTCCAAAATTTTTGAAACATGAAATTGTTTTTAAGTATATAGGCTATGTCTTTGGAGCAGAGCAATTTTCTCCAAGAGAGGTCAATACCTGAGCAAGTATTTGAAAGTTAACCAGTATGCAATATTTCAGTTCAGTCACTGAGGAGTGTAGGAAGAGTTCAACAGATTCTATCACAAATTTTCCAGAATAAGTACTAATTTATTTGGGTTGAACACAATGAGGACTTGATTTTTAGATATAAATGTTTTGAAGCAATTGTGGAATGCTTAGCACTTTTGAGGATCACAGATTTTCATACCAATAAGTGAAAAGTTGAAGTCTCAACATGATTTTCCTTTTTTAAATATAGGCTTTGGAGATAGAAAATAAACGGCACCAGAAGTGATTCATTTCATCCTAAAATAGCTTGCAAAGAAAACTCTTCAGGGGCATCTGTTTCTCTCCTTTAGAGGAGGGAGTCCAAATTCCCCAGATTAGATTTGTACTACTTTTAGAAATAAAGACTCAGTTTAAGATTAAGAAACTTACATGAAGACACCTACAGACGCACAGACTGTCTAAATGGTCTTTATAGTCAACAGAGATCTAGTCCATAGTCAGCAGAGTGAATCAGCTCACCATAAAGTTAACACCTAGGACATACTTGAAACTGCATAAATGCAAGCAATCACCTTCATAAAAATAATTCAGATCACAAAGGGTGTCAGGAACCAACCTCCAGCTCAAAGCAATTGATTCAGTCCCAGTTGCTAATGACATTTTCCAGTCAGGTCTTGAAAACCCCCAGGGACAAAGATTCTAAACCATCACTGGATAACCTGCTTCAGTGCTTGACTATCTTCATAGTAACTCTTGTTTTATCCAGCTGGAACTTCGTTTCCCATTATGACCACTCACTTTCCCTCCTGCTGTTTCCCCCAATAAAGGCTCTGGCTCCCTCTTACTGGCAACCTCCCTGTATGGCACTAAGGGGCTACTAAGTCCCCTTGAAGCCATCTCCTCCTCAAGGCTGAAGAAGCCTAGTTCCCTCAGCCTCACCTTATAGGGTAAGTGGAGCAGGCTGGTAGCGCTATGTCAAACTCAGTCCAGTCTTTCTTGCATTAGGGGAACAAAAACTGGATGCAGTATTCCTATAACGGTTAGTAAGCACCAAGTAAAGGGAGCGAGGGTGGAAAAAATCACTTCCTTAATCTACTCATTATGCTCCTCTTGAAATACCCTACTATACTGTCAGCCTTCATCATGACCAGTGCACACTGCTGGCTCATATTCAGCTTACTGTCTGCCAGGACCTCAAGTCCTTTCCAGCAAAGCTGCAACCTGGCCCATCAGTCCCCAACCCGTACTGGGAAAGGGATGTAGTCTACCACAGGTGGAAAATTTAATATTTGTCCTTGTTGACTTTTGGACTATTCTTCCAGCATCAGGGTCACCTAAATAGCAAGCTATACTCGAGCAAATTGAATGCACCTCCCCAGTTTGGTGTCATCAAACTTGATGGTGTGCTCCATCTCCTCCTCCAGGTTACTGACAAAGATAGTAACCAGGATAGGTCCCAGGATAAATACTATTGACTGTGGAGTAGGAATTAAGATTCCATATACCCATAAAGACATCTATAAACAAGCACAGTTAGGTGTCAGACTTGCACTGAACTGCAGTCTAGATGGCTAACTTTGAGATGAAATGTGTTGTTCTCTGATACTAAAATGAGCATTTTGTGTCAATAAGTGATTCCTCAGTATGGAAAGCTTTTTGTATGTGAAACAACAAAAAAAGTAAAAGAAAGTATGAGAGTTACAACTTGTGCCAGCTAAGGCACACATATTCTTATATTTCTAGTACCACAAAGATGCATAAGTTTGGCATAATACAGCATCACTAAGAACTCTGAATACAATATAAAATGTATTGAAATTAGCCTAGTAAAAGGTATCATAAATCAGAACTTCACAGCTGCAAGAGCAATCTTTAAGTCTTATTCATAGGAGAACTCATTCTTAGACAAGATGACATTCAGAAAACCAGGTGAGGGAAATAATTACGATTTTTGGGGGGTAACAGAGCAGGTAGTGAAGTTGTCATTAAAAAAAGATCAGGCCACATCCACTTAACTTATACCACATTAAGAACATGCACACGGTTCTCAGACACACAGGTACCTCTGCTGAAAAGCAAAACCACTGAACTGTATTTCTCAATAGAACTTCATGGGAGTCATGAAACCTTGTAGACACCAAAACTACAGGTAGTAACTAAATGAAAGCAAGGAAAAACTACATGCAGTCTTGATCATAAAACAACAAAGTGAATCGAAGATTTGCACTAAACTGTAATATTCTGATGAATTGAACAGATCTCGCAGTATACACTGAAGTTACCAAGTTTCAAAGCAAACAAAAAAGTTATCTAGTCTTTTATTTATTAGCTAAATTACTTCATTTTAGGAATACACTGTTAAGAACTCTAAATTTTTTTCACTTGTTAAAAATTCAAATACCTGAGAATATAAAAGCAAAGAAAGACTTATTTGAGGTTTATCAAGACCTCAGTTCAGGCTATTTGTGCCTATATATGCTTTTTTTTAATATACAATTACACACCTTATGTTGTAAGAATTCCAAAATTTTCTGCAGTTATACTGTGGTGGGTTGACCCTGGCTGAGGGCCAGGTGCCCACCAGAGCCGCTCTGTCACTCCCCTGCTTCACTAGACAGGGGAGAAAAGGTATAACGAAAAGCTTGTGGGTCGAGATAAGGACAGGGAGAGATCATTCTCTAATTATCATCACGAGCAAAACAGACCGAACTTAGAGAGGGAATTCATCTAATTTATTACCCAGCAAAACACAGTAGAGGAATGAGAAATAAAATCAAATCTTAAAACACCTCCCCCCACCCCTCCCATCTTCCCGGGCTCAACTTCACTCCCAGCTTCAACATCCGACCCCCTTCAGTGGCACAGAGGGACGGGGAATGGGGGTTACGGTCAGTTCATCACACGTTGTTTCTGCCGCTTCTTCATCCTCAGGGGGAGGAGTCCTCTCATCGTTCCCCTGCTCCAGTATGGAGTCCCTCTCACAGGAGACAGTCCTTCATGAACTGCTCCAACATGAGTCTTTCCCACAGGCTACAGTCCTTCATGAACTGCTCCAGCGTGGGTCTCTCCCACAGGGTGCAGACCTTCAGGAGCAAACTGCTCCAGCATGGGGTCCCCCACGGGGTCACAAGAACTGCCAGCAAACCTGCTCTGGCGTGGGCTCCTCTCTCCACGGATCCACAGGTCCTGCCAGGAGCTTGCTCCAGTGTGGGCTTCCCATGGGGTCACAGCCTCCTTCAGGTGCCTCCACCTGCTCTGGCGTGGGGTCCTCCACGGGCTGCAGGTGGAATCGCTACACCCCCTCATCCTCCCTCCATGGGCTGCAGGGGGACAGCCTGCTTCACCATGGTCTTCACCACGGGCTGCAGGGGAATCTTGCTCTGGCACCTGGAGCACCTCCTCCCCCTCCTTCTGCACTGACCTTGGTGTCTGCAGATGTTCTTACATCTTTTCACTCCTCTCTCCGGCTGCAAAAGCTCTCTCTAGCTGGTTTTCCTCTTCCTTAAATATGTTATCCCAGAGGCGCTGATTGGCTTGGCCTTGGCCAGCGGCGGGTCCGTCTTGGAGCCGGCTGGCATTGGCTCTGTCAGACACAGGGGAAGCTTCTAGCAGCTTCTCACAGAAGCCACCCCTGTAGCCCCCCCTGCTACCAAAACCTTGCCACGCAAACCCAACACATATACCCATCAAAAACTTCACACTTTAAAAAGTGAATAAACTGTGCAGAATCTTCTAACACCTCAGAAGTCCTTCAGGTAGCTACATACATATTATAAAGTCATCGTGTCCCTACAGTTACAACAAGGCAATGTACAGAAAATATAGGAGAGAAAAATTGAAAGATAATACAATACTGTGAATGTTAATACAACAATAAGGTTAAACTAACGGCTGCCATTTTCCCTGAAGCCCCATGCCATCATCTGGTGCTGACTTCATGGCCACACAGATGTATCACACTTCCCAGCAGACCAGGGTCATGTTCGCTGCTGAAATAACCATACCCAACCCATATGAAAAGTGCTGCTATGGAAGTAAGAAACTTACACTATTTTAACACAAACCGACATAGTAATTTTTAACATTTAAAACAGAATGGTGAAAGATCCACACCAGTTTACACAGGGAGAAGTGTCCCACTGTTGCAAATATTCTCCAAATGATGTAAACATTTATGGACCTAACACAGATGAGGTGAGTTGTTTAATCGAAGAATCATATGAAAGCAACAGCAGAATAAGACCACAGAAATCGCAAAGGATTTTATTTTTTTTTTTACCATTAAAAACTTCTTTTACACCTCAGTTCATGATAGCTGGCAGACGTTATTGTAGTAATGTTTTACTTGATGTACACTTTAATAAATAAATAATTGACTTCTACTAAATCATCAAAACATACATTTTGATCTTGATCTTCTAATTTATTAGCACTGCACTGCCACAAGTAACCAGAAAAATAGAACAGACACATTCCTGCAGCAGGATGACTAATGGATGTTAACTCTTAAATCCTTATGAAAAAAACCCAAACACACCACACCAAAACCCAGTGTTTTACCATAAAAATTATAGAAGTTACCAGCAAATAAAAATACCTGCAGTGTCTTGCTCTTGATTATGTTCATAAGACATGTTAAAAGCGGCACACATGCATTATCTTCAGAGGTGAAAAAAAGTATGAAATTAAGGAAGGTTTATTTTCTGTTTTTCTTGGACAGTCTGGGGAAGCATTTTTGCCACACTATCTCCCTTTATTTTGCAATTAACCATATAATCTTGCATGATGTTTCATATGCAAAGATTAGCCAGACTGAAATGAAAAAATTACAATCCTAAGGATAAAAAGATTCTGCATTAAGAGGCACAATTTCCACCCACATAACCTACATTTACTTAAATATATCTATATGAATAGCTCCTTCAGAAACAAAATAGCTGATTAAGAGTGTAAATTTCAAATAAGCTCAATACAGTACTAATCATTATTCCCCATGAGAACTTCTATTGACATCAGTGGGAGTAAGATCAAGCTAATAATGTTTTTGAAAATTTAATATTTAATTGATCAACTCAGAAATAATACATTTTGTCTCAAGTTCTTGCTGCAACTGAAGTATAGTGGATAAAGCAAGATGAATGAGTCAGAACAAGCAATTTTTGCTAGAAGTTTCACTTTTTCCTGAAGTCATATTTAGGTGCGTTTGCAAATTTCTATTTCAATGTAATTTTCATGTTCTGTCTGAACACCTGAAGCAAGAGGACTTCAAGTAACAGTGTTACCAGTTTATTTCTGAGAGAAACTCTGAGCAAAGTTCTTCACTTCTCTCTATCCCTACACATTCCCGAGAGTATCTGATGTACTGGGAATATACAACTATACTACTTTTGACCTACAGTATTCCAAGAAATCACGTCAGTTCAGTTACTGAAGTTCAACATAGTTGTGCCTAGTTTTTGAAAGAATTCGATGAAGCATTAAGTTCTAGAAAAGAACTAGTCCGAAGGATTAGTTTGAGGACAAGATTAGAGTAAGGAATGATGCCATAACTTCAAATAGTTTTTTTCATATATGAACTCCATGTAATCACAAGTCCTTAGTGATAATTTTACTCTATGCCACATGAAACATGCTACACCTGAGATCATAGAATCATAGAATCATAGAATGGTTTGGGTTGGAAGGGACCTTAAAGATCATCTAGTACCAACCCCCCTGCTGTGGGCAGGGACACCCTCCACTAGACCATGTTGCCCAAAGCCTCATGTTATGGCTATGTTGATAACAGCTCTCAAAAATGAGTTTATATATTTTAAACAATGTTTAGGCATGAATTTCACAGCTAATCGTGTAAACACAATACCTAGCAATTATATTGTCACTCGTTACACTACTGGTTTCTTAAGTTTAGTATATTTGTACTACAGCTGTAATACTGCCAAAATTGGATAGTTGTGTGATAGTTAAAGCTTTGAGTAAGATAAACTAGAAAAAAAATTGTGTTGATTTGATCAGGCACTGTGAAACTGAACAAAATATTATTAAAAGACTTGAAACCATAGAAAACAAATTCCATTTCACAAGAGATGGAAAGTTCTTCTATCTACATAAGCTTGTATTTCCTAGTGCAGCTCCACACACAGCTCCTTTGGAACAACAGCAGCTATCTAATGATACAGTTCAAGAATGAAGATAAGCTAATTTTAACCATCATACTAATAAAAAACAGAGCTGGTAGGAACTTCATAACTAAACCTATGCTAAATCTGAATGATGCTTGCTCTGCCTGCTGCAGACGTGTGAAAGGGTTAATTCCCATTCTACTTGCTTCTTTACATACATAAAGACTATCACCTTTTTCTTTTGTCAAGATTTGAGAATTATTTCCTTTAACAGTTTTGCTTAAGTCATTTTGCACTCTTATTTCTGTTGCTCATCTGTGGACATTCATTGTCTACATATTTCTGGAATTGTGGTGCCTAGAGATGCAAAATTCAGTCCAAGCCCTTAGCAAAAGCATATAAAATCATAGAATGGGTTGGGTTGGAAGGGACCTCAAAGATCATCTAGTTCCAACCCCCCTGCCATGGGCAAGGGCACCCTCCACCAGACCAGCTTGCCCAAAGCCTCATCAGAAGAATATTTCAGAATTTAACTTATTCTCCCCTCTTCACATCTCTAACTGTAGCATTGATTTCCCCCTGCCCCCAATGGTACGGAGTGATGTTCATTCATGATCCATTACAAGCGTCTAGAACATTTCTTAGAGTAATGCTTCCTAGACAGTCTCCCCTGAAATGTGTAATACATACACAAAGACTACTATTTTCTACCTTTCTATAAAGCTTTTTCAGAAAGCGAGATGGCATCCCTCGAAATGGAACAATGTCTGAAATTTAGGAATGATCTCTGCATTATTTCAAGGGCAATCATTCGCTGGAAGACAGGCATTCTTCTACTCCCCAGTGGTCTGATGCTGCTGTGCAAGCTACTGTAGAAAGAAGGGAGGATCATCATCTGCTTCATTAGTTTCTGGCCTGTTTAACTGGGGGAGGGAACCAAGGAAAAGTCCACTTACATGCTAGAATGCAAACTGTATATCAACAGTTGCACAAAGACTTACTTTGTCTCATTCAAATCATAAAGGTCTCTAAGCCTGTCCATAGTTTGTTCTTAATTTTTGACTTCAGCAAAAAAACTGTACCATTAAGTTAAATATTTTGATCAAGTTTTCACAGAAAATCAGATTGCACTAACTTCTATCTGTATAGCCTCTCAATAAAGGTAGAGCTGCCAATAATGCCATATCAGGTTTAACATTCAGAAAGAAGTAAACAACCTAATCATAAATTAAAATTTTTCACCTCCTGCCATTCTAAAGACACTTTCCAACAAAAAACAACAACAAAAATCCTGCAGCAAGTATACTATAATCTAATTCAAGCTGAGATACACGAGAAAAGACAGTAAACAAACAAGAAATAAAATTGTGAGGACAAATAATTTACAGCAACAATCAGAGCGTTATACTAATGGAGAATATATTTATTCCAGAGAAGCACATTTTGTAGTTAGGCACATAATGGCTGCACAAACAGAATGGCCAAAATTTATAAGAGTAGCTTGTTTCCATTACAGTAAACATTCATGAGGTTTGCATAAACAGAAATACCTGACCTATGGTTATATGAATAATACATGAAGGTCTGAAGAACAATAAGTGAAGAGATAGGGGTTTTGATCAAAGCTCCAAGTCTTTTTTGCAACAAGAATGTAGTTCAAAAGATCTGACTTAATTTCTTTATTATTCTTATATTACTGGTGTGTTTCTAGGGCCGCGTAGTGGCTTTCTCCTTTATGTGTGCAAGAGAAACAACACAAAGCAGGTATACATTTCCATCTATTTTTATGTTATTTCCTAAGTTCCTAAATATAATGAGTAATACATTACTCACTCTGAATTATGAATGTTTCAATATAAATGTGAAAATCAGACAGGTATCATGGTATAATGTATCAGATGTTATAACAATTTAATTATATGCTACAGTACTTTAACAGATTTTCAGTTTTCAGGTTTCAGCTAGGGGTTGAAACACTCAACTAGTGATCATAAAACATAACTCTGTGCTGAGTTAGGCATTTTTACTAATTTAGTTCTGTGTTTAAAATCTGAAGGGGCATCATTTATACATTTAAACACTCATTTTAACTAATGGTCCATGCAATTGCTTACAGCAAGCATCTTTACCTCCCTGTTTGTCTTTTCAATATCTTTGACATTAGAAATAACTGGGAGAAGGAATATAAATTTTAAGATTAAAATAATTTCATTATACATAGACACTACATTTTAAATGTGGTTCAACCTTAAAGGCATTGAAAATGAAGTACAGTAGTCTTACAGAATTCTATAAAGTTTTAGTGTTTATACAAAATCCATATAAAATATTTACAATTCAGTTTATACAAAATTTCTAGGTATACAGAAACCCATCCATTCAGGTAACTATTACTTACCAGGCTCCTTTAAAGGAAAATGTTCAGATGGGCACTTACTAACTTTTTTCTTGGATATTAAGACATTAAGATGAAGTCAACTGAGGTTATCAGAGACAAATAAGTCCAAAATAAAAAATGGTCTAGGGAATGCAGGCTTTACATATGACCTTTAACAAAAACCAAACCAAAACAAAAGGCTGAAGGAAGCAACTCTGTGGTTTGGGGAGGAGGAGTTTGTAACTATTCAGGAACAACATCCACTACCTTTTTCCACCCAACATTCAGAAGTTTCAGATGTAACATTTAGAATTCAGTGGCAAGAAAAAAATGCCTCCTCATGTCTGAATTTTTATTTATTTATTTATTTTACAGTTCCTTATGGGTCTAAGGTTAGCTTTAATATCCCCATATATTACATAAAAGTAAGGTTCTTATTCTCCTGTAGTACTTTTTAATAAAATATTTCAAAATCCCTGTAAAAAAGTCAAACTAATTGCACTTTTATAGACAGAAAAAGCTGATGACAAAGTGACTTAGAGAATAATGCAGAAACCAAATCTAGATTTAGCCACTGATTGGCCACTCAGACATTGATTCAGTTACTTTCTGAAGAAATAAAACCCTGGAATGGGAATTTAGCAGTAGAACCCTTTTGGAAGCTTAATTTAAGAGGGAGAACTTGATGTGAAGTTTTTAAATGCAAAGAAGCAAGATAGGACTACATTGACAAAGTGCTGTTTTTTCAGCTGTTCATTTCCAGTAAAAATGCTCTGCTTATATACACACATTTTAAAGTTTATGAAAGGATATGAAAATAGCAAAGAGTTATTGCTTGTTATAAGAATAACAGATGTTTCAGGTAAGTCACGTGTCAGTAACTCAACAGTAGTGAATGACCTCATCATTCTTATCAATGTTCTATAAATTACATTAATCTAAATATAATGTGCAGCTACTTGCTTCATTTCTCAGGGGGAAAACACACACAAAACATCATTTAGCCAACACAACTGAAGGTTCTGACAATCAATATAAGTTGTCTTCACCATGCCTCCTCTCCACTACCAGCAATGTCATCAACCACTTTCTTTAGAGCTGTTCAAATTGAGTGCCGTGGCTATAGTCTAGAGTGATCTGGAGTTGAGTCCTTAAATTTAATATAAACCATCTATCAGGCTTCTGCAATGTAACCTCCACAGTTCTGCCACTTTAGATAAAAGTAGCATGACTGATGTAAATTACTAACACATTGAATATTCTGGGGAGTTTTTTTTCCAATCAAAAGGAATGAAGAATGGAAAGAATTCACCACTGAGCCAAGTGACTTGGTACTTCATAAAAAGTCAGGATCAGCAATCTTCCCTTTTCAGTAAAGTCTTATATAGCATGTCTTAAAAGTATGATAGGCCCATAGGATTCTAGACTGAAATCAACCATCAATTATATCTTGTTCTAGGAAGTACTTCTCGGTTGAGAAAGCAGTCAAAAGTGGTAATCTGTGCCTGTTCAAAGAATTATTTTTATTTAAGAAATATTTTATAGAATGCTAAAGCAAACTGAACTATCAAAATACAAAATATAGCTCATAATACTTCAGATGTTCAAACTACCACAACAGCAAAAGGGAAAAATGGATTAAAACTTCTAGCAGTACAAAAATTCAAACACAAACAATGCATTCCGTACACACATACATGCTATGTTCAGAATGAAGTGTGCAAGTGTTATGGCAGCAGTCAGCAGATGGTGCTGTTATACATAGTGACAATTTATCTTTTTTTTTTTCTCCTAGTGCACAGGGACAAATATGCTCTTTTGTTAGTATTTTTTGTGGCAGCCACATGATTCTTCCTCTCTGCCTTGACCAGAGTCCATTCTTCTAACAGACTTGTTTTGAGTTAACCTGGAAGGGAAACCTCTCTGCTTCACTAACTTAATAGAAAACAGGACTCCTGTTTCTAGATTCACATAAGTACTTTCAGCAATATGCAATGCTGGCTAGGAAAAGTATACAGGAGAACATCAATATGAGAGGGAAGCTGTGTTACGCCAGTGTGCATACTGCCTGGTTCTTGTTCACCGGAGGGTAAAGGCTGCAGATGAAGAACCTGAGCTCAGTCACAGAGCTGATGCATGAGGTCTGCAACCAAACTGGGAGATTCTGTTATCTCTCCAGTTCTTTGTATTTTTCATTTACACTCATTTTGCCTTTTCAGTGCATCTATGGATTAGGACATCTGCTGCAGACATTTTTGCCTTTTTAACCTAAAATTCTGTAGTATAAGCAGCTAAGACTTCATTGAAACTAGTACCTCATAGCAGCTGTCACATGAAATTTAAACTGAGTTATGCTCAGTTTGGATATAGCTGTGATGTCAGTGGGATGAGGGCTTGAGTGGTAGAGCAGCCTCCATCACATAAACCCAAATACACACAACATTAATCAAAAGTTAATGGGGGACGAATGGGCTCCAACATTGTTTTACGCAAGATACCCATCCTGCCAGGTCCATACATTACCATGTAACGTAACATAAGTAACATAAATCTCAAAGTAACGTAAATCTCAGTTAAACAGCCTCCTAGAAATTGTCTAGACTTTGATTAAGAATTTCCCTAGGTTTTAAGAAATTTGCTCTTAGTATATTTAATTAGTTTTAAATATTTCAGATTTCCTTCCTCCAAAGTATGACCCTAAACAAGCTAGAATTTCAAAGACAATGATTGTCCAACATAAGCTAAACAGGAAAAAATCTAAACTAGATTTTCACATTTATTGTATTCTAATGTTTTTCTCCCACTCCCTTACTAATTTCTTCAATTATATCAGTTCATCACACAGTGACTGCTGATCGTTTCAATGTGATTAATTTGGCATGAATGTGCTGCAAGTTAGGGTACCATAGCTTTGTTAGCATATCTTTTGTTATTTCACATAATATCAAGTGTGGTATAATTCTTTTGACCTTACTATCTGTTCTGTTAAAGTTGTCGGGTTTTCTTAATATGGTTAATGTATTTTAAAAGCCAGTAGGTGTTCTAAAAGCATTATAAATATTCACGCAAATACTTTACACAAGCACACACCAAGTAAACTTAATACCAGCCTTAATTATGGGTTATTCTAACTTGCACGGGTAGACCTACCAATTTTAACAGTTAATTTTAGTGATTACAGGTTCAGGCCCAAGACCACTGCTAGGATCTCAAACAAAATTCCTACTGCGCTGGATTACAATACACAGGTTACAATACACCTTCTTAGTGCCACCTACACCTACATGTCTCATCACCTCACCTTCAATACCTGTTGCTTTCAACATTGTGCTTCAGAAATTTAACCTTGTCCAGTTTTGCTGACTGTATTTTGAAGATGGTGGTAATATCAGAACTCTCTGAACTCACATCTGTTTCCATGTTGTAAGACCACTAACTTTCACAATTTGCAATTTACACCATATTACAGTGCAGGAATAGAGGGTTCCACAAAACCTCTGAGAATACTTTAAACTGACTGGGTCCAATCACACCAGTTACACCAATATGTTGTAGTTTTACCAGATACCTCAGTCTTGCAAAATTTTGTTAGCTGCTATCCACGAATGGTTGTGAGATCTTAAAGTTTTCATGCCATCTCATACACAGAAATTATGATCAATAATAGTTGCAACAACACTGTAACAGTATATTCAATTACCATCATACCTGCTAAACAATTAGCAATTTCCTAAATCTGTTAGCCCAGTATTATTTTGGTAGAACTGCAGCTCTGTATCTACAGACCTACAAAGTGCAAACTCAGATAGTTCTGAACTCAAGAATGGGGGGGGGAGTGTGGAGATGTGTTTCAGTGCCTTGTCTCTGCCTTTGTCAACCAACACCAAACAAAAAACTTCACAAAGCAAACTCGCAACAATACTTCACCCAACATCTCCTCTCACATTAGTTTTTTGGTAAGGTTGTATTCAAGTTGTATTTACTCCCTGGATTTTTGTAAATTACTGTGTGGGCTTTATGGCTCACTTTGTTTTCATTCATTTTGTGGTTTTGGGTTTGGTTGGTTGGTTTTGGTTTTTTTAAATGCCTCTACCACTTCTGCTTTTCTGAGTGAAATGTTCACAACGTCCAGGGTTCAGAGGTTCAAAGGTCCCTCAGCTTGTTAGAAGCAGAATCAATTCCATTGCTACCAAAAAATCAAACCCAACCAATCATCAAAAAACAGGAAATAATAATAATAAAAAAAAAAACAACCCAAAACAATAAACTGCCTTGGTATTTAGGGCTCTTATCAGTATTTCAGGAAAAAGGAAAAAGAAAAACCTGGGCATAAATAACTCATTTCAGAACTGATTGTGAAGTTCCATGAAGGAAAGCTTGAAATTACTAAGCCTTCAAGGAATATATTTTCTCTTTTCTTCCCACTTACACTCCTTCATCTCTCACACAGACCATAGTACACACAATCCAAAGTGAAGGTCAGATTGCCTTTAATATAGAGCTTATCTTTAAGGAAAAAGATTTAGCCTTTTCTTCAGTTATAAACTAAGTCTAAAAATTAACCAAAAGAAGAAATTTGGGGCAGCTAAAGAAACAAAATCACTTTGAAGTGCTGAGTATAATCTAAGCACTGCAAAAAGCATCACTGCTATCTTCTTTAAAAGGTGATAGTGGCATTTAATTTTGCAAAACATGTAACAGCAGAGAAATATATTTTACCTTTTGTTTCATTTTCAATTTTCTTTTAAAAGCTACATCTCAAACATGAAAAAGCATACTACTGACAAGCATGGAATGAGCTACGCAAAGTATTCTCTTTAAAACCCACAGTTGTTACAGAATTCAGGTAGAGGGTTCCAGTAACAATGTTGTTCAATCCGTGAACAGATTGAAGTCAACTCATACTTGACTTCTCACATCCAGGGGTTGGGTTTTTTCCTCGTTTCATTGAAAGGCTTATTTTGATAAATAAGTCATTTTGCATGCAGATTTCATCTCATGATTTAAGTCACGAAAGGATGGCATGTGAGTAGGATTTGGGCAACTGTGAAAGTTTTGAGGCCCAAAAATCCTCACAACAAAACATAACGCTGGAAAGACGCCGTTCTTTGCCAAGGTGAAGCCTGATCACATGTGCAGTGCTGAAACATGTTCCACTTTGTTTCAGTGCATTACTGTTGCCATTTGCTAAACTCCTACAGCAGAGCTGACTTGACAGCACTGAAGAGAACTTCAGTATCCTACACACAACAGCTGTCCAATCACCCACTGCCTAATTTTTTTCCCCCAAAATGCAGCTCCTCAGTGCTTTATTAGAATTGACACTTAAAAAAAATAAATATGCAGAATAAAGTTTTAAAAAACAAGGAAGCTACTACTAAGAAAACTATACAGGTTCTTGGTTACAGCCACACTACATCAGAAGCTAAAAAACCCATGCAGGTACAAACCCCCTAATTACTGGTCAGTTGAGCAGCCTATTCCACTCTCACAAGAACATGGGACCCCAATCAACTCCCTCCCTGTTGGTGCTCACAGTCACCTAAGACACTTAAAGAGGACACTTGACCAAATTTTCTTCTGCTGCCCCCACAAAGCTGCACATACAGGGCACATTATGTTGGCTGCATCTTTTAAGGAATAAGCAAAATTTCACACAATTTACAGCAGAAAGCTCAGTTTTCTCACAAACTTCTGCTTCCAAAACCAGTATTTCATCTCAAAACAGAAGTGGGAGGAGGAGGCTGCCCCACTTTGTTTTAGGAAGTCTCATGACTTCTCTCCAGCTTCTAAAATAAAAGATTCCTAAAGAATCAAAGAACTCAACTCTGTAGAATAATTAAACATTATAATATTCTCAAACAGAATATGTTTGAAATAAAAGTGATTTCCATTGAGATGACATTTTTCACAATGAGGGTGGTTAGACACTGGAGCAGGTTGTCCATAAAAGCTGTGGATGCCCTATGCCTGGAAAGTGTTCAGAGTTGGACTGGATGGGGCTTTGAGCAACCTGATCTAGTAAGAGATGTCCCTGCCCATAGCAGGGCAGATAGAACTAGATGGTCTTTACCTTCCAACATTAACCATTCTATGATTAAAATGCTGAACTTGTAGACAGGTAAGTTAGCCCTTCAGATTCCACTGTAAAGTCAAAGCAGGCAGACAGGCACCTCTGCTTTGAGATGATTTATCCCATGTTAACACAGGCATCTAATGTTAATTGGCTTTTGAAAGCATTTAATCATTATAACCATTTATGACTAGCTCTGTAACTGGCTATCACAAATTTAGGGAGCTAGTCAGGTGAGGTCCACCCTAGCTGCCTGGTAATACACTGAACAGCACAGATTTCAGAGTCAAAAGTTCTCTGGACAGTTCTAATGGAAACTTTGACTAAACCAGGCAAGAAGTTGGAAGGGGACACAGCCAGGACAGCTGACCCAAACTGACCAAAGGGATATTCCATACCATATGATGTCATGTTCCATATATAGCAGTGGGGTGGGCTGGGAGGTGGAACAGCTCAGGGTCTTGCAGAGCATTGACTTCAGGTGGTGAGAAATAGTGCTGTTCATCACTTGTTTTGTATATTTTTTATTATTATTTTCTTCCTTTTCCATCCTATTAAACTGTCTTTATCTCAGCCCATGAGTTGTCTGGGGTTTTGTGGGTTTGTTTTGTTTTTTTTTTTTTTTTAAATCATTTTCAATTCTCTCTGCCATCCCACTGGGGGCAGCGGGGGAAGTGAGCGAATGGCTGTGTGGCTGTTTTAGCTGCCAGTTGGGTTGAACCACAACAGATACTAATTCCTCTAACTGACTGGCTGTCAAAGGCTAATTTGTTTTAATTCTTTTTTTTTTTTTTTTTTTTTTTACTTTTTTCTGATGGTACAACCATAGTTTTATATGGATAGCTGTAGCAAGCAGTCTATGCAGATTGCACAATGACATAGTTAAGAGAAATATAGGCCTGGTTTGACTACAGAGGCTTTGAGAAGTGGAGATACAGGATGCAGTACAGTGGAATACATGCATAGGGACAATAAGCAATGAGACAAAGGCTTGGCATTGGAGAACTCACAGCTATAAACAACTCACTCATGGTCAGTTCAAGAAATGCAGACCTGGACAAAACTGGTTCTAGGAGTAAGAAAGTAGTAGTATCTAACATGCATGGGACACCACATGAAGTAAATACGGATGTGACATGGAACTGCAGACCAAGAAAGAAGGAGCAAAAGTATGAAATTGTCTTAACAAGCAAGAGTAATCTCAAGTACATCCTAAAGTGAGGAAGAAGAAAACATTAACTACTAGACCCAGAGGAGCAGGGGAAAGGTAAGCATAACACTACGAAAAGGGGTAGAAACCAAGAAGCATGCATGCAACTATTTTAACTACATCGCGGTTATTTTTTCCTTTTCTGTAAACCTTTCATCTGGACCAATAATGATTGGACACTTAAGACGTTGATTACACTCACAATTTTTGGGTTTGCATACACACACAGACTGTGTTGCCTCTTTCCCCATAAATAAGACCTCGTGTATCCAAAACTGCTGTTTTAACATTCTTACGACTTCAGGTTTACAATCCATTGACACCACACAGGTGTGCCTTGTCTTGTTAAACAAGTGTAAGAAAGGCACAGATCTAAGTCAAGGAGATTGTGTGACTTTCCATGCCTACTATGGCCCTTTTCAGGTCAATCCAATAAGCCAGCTTGAAAGAACTTTAAGGCAAGATTTCTTGGAAGTATACCATGCATGAATAATTCAATTTATTAGGAAGTCTTTCAATATATACAAGATGAAAGATTTCAAAGTGTTATAAGTTAGAGTTAATGCAAATACAAAATACAGAGTTCACAAGTACTCAAAGCAGTTTTGCAGACTCATTTATAGCAACACATATACGTAATGAAGTTAATGAGATTACTTGGGTGCACAGTATTTAGATAGCCGATACACAAAGTGGTCCAATAGTACTGTATGAAAACACAAAATTCTAACATATACAAGGTGAAGATTATGTGATAGATTTTAACAAATTTCAAAAGTTTCAGTTAAAAAGCAGTGCCTATATTATGTGCACTACAGTCAACCTACTCCCTTTCTGCACAATTAACAGGTGAGTGACGTACCAGCTACTTTATTCATTACTGAACAAGATCAATGCCTTAGTCAAAATTTAGACGTGCTTGTTTTGATGAGTATATTTTGTTGCAAAGTTCTAGATATCTGCCATTATCTCAATTACAGAAGAAAAACATAAAAGGTTATGTAAATGAAACCCTCAATATATGGGAAGGATATGAATAACAAAGTAATTCAAAGTACAATTATTAATGGTTTAAAGTTATACAAGAGAAGATGAAAAGCAAGGTATGTGACTGTATTTATATGCCAACTATCCATCTAACATAGCAAATTGTATGACCTCTAATTAATCAGGATAACAGCTGCTGGCTACAGTAACATAACAAACCCAAAATTCTATTTTCTGTCCTGCTAAATCATAGGTTTCATTCTGGAAATACTGATTCCACCCCACAACAGTCTACACCCTTTGCCAGTTTAAAGGAATAAAAATCTGCAGAAAATGATTCCAGATGAAGTAGAGATTTTTCCATTTTCTTTTATTTTTGCAACAAAAGACATAAAAGCTGTAAGCCATCTTTGCCATTGCAAGCAGATCTGTAATAAATACGGAGTAGTTATCAAAAAATTCTTAGCAGGGTGCAGAAACTTTTTTAAAAGGCAGAAATATAGTTTTCATAATAAAAAACTGATACTACTTTAAATTAAGGGCAATAGCTAAAAAAAACCCCACCACCAAAACCACAAAACACACACACTACAAAGACTACTACAAACCAGAAATCAGACTAGTATGGCTGAAAATGCACTTTTATTATCCAAGAGATGAAAAGCCCGATACAACTTTCCCTACTTCGTACCAGCCAAAGGAATAAATAACTTTCTTTACAAATGAGATCAGAAAACAAGCCAGCCATAGTATCAGACTTTTTCAGATTCATTAAAAGCTAGATAAGTGTCAGCTGCATTTCATCTGGGACCATCTCATTAATGGGGACCATTCTGAAGGTAAGTAGACACTACTGAATATATCTGATAATTAGAAAAGGAAGTAGGATTTAACTCTTCATCCAGATAGAAGTCTGGGGACAAATGCATCAAGAGACTCCTCTGAGTAATTTGGCAGCGTGCACAAGACACTGGCAATATTTTAATTTCCACATTGGTAAAGAGAAAAAGACCATGTCCAGAACTGAAAGTTCATGCAAAATGAAATTTGAACAGAATACAGGCTCTTTCTTTAACACTTGACATCCTGATATTTGGAAGCAGTTGGTGTTTAAAATAAATTTAGAGTGGGGGCAGGAAAGGACACAGGCTGCTTAACTGAAATCTTATCTTCAGCAAATCTCTAAGGCTATGAACAGAAGTTATTCCCCCAAATCCCGGTTGGCTGTAAAATGGAACAAGCAAAAATGCCAGCTCTGTTGAGTCACATTGCATGGCCTGTTTCAGAAAAACACTTGGAGAAAAGATGTGTTCCACATACTCCTTATGTAGTTGAATTAAAAAAAAATCCAACACAATTCCAGAATTATGGGAGTTTTGATCTTGTTGCTCAAACAGTTGCTGCATCAGAATATATTTTAACTTTGAAAATTAAGGTCCGAGTAGAACTAAAGCATTTTGAAGAGAAGCAAAGCCAGCCTTTTTCTATTCAGTGCCTTTTTTTTCCAGCTGTCTACAACATATTGATTTGCAAGATTTTTAGATCATGATACACATCTGTACTGTTTTCAGCTGTGTTATTTTCTTCATAGTAGCTTGTAAGGGGCTACATTTTTGGATTTGTGATGAAAACAACGTTGATAACACAGGGATGTTTTTGTTATTGCTGAGCAGTGCTCACAGCATCAAGGCCTTTTCTGTACTGCCAGTGAGTTAGTTGGGAGTGCACAAGGACTTGGGAGGGGACATGGCCAGGACAGGTAATACCAACTGACCAAAGGGATATTCCATACCATATGGTGTCATGCTCAGCAATAAAACTAGGAGGAGTGGAATTTGGCCAGGGCTGCCATTGCTCAGGGACATTTGGAGTGATGGCATTTGTCTTCCCAAGTAACCGTTACACATGATGGAGCCCTGCTTTCCTGGAGATGGCTGAACACCTGCCTGCCCATGGGAAGCAGTGAATGAATTCCTTGTTTTGCTTTGCTTGCATGTGCAGTTTTTGCTTCACCTATTAAACTGTCTTTATCTCAATCCACGAGTTTTCTCACTTTTACTCTTCCAATTCTCTCCCCATCACACTGTGGGGGGAAGCGAGCAAGCAGCTGTGTGGTGCTTCGCTGCCTACTGGGGTTAAACCATGACAACATCTTAATACTGATTCAGATCAGGCAATGAGTGCACTAAAGGAATTTTGACATTTAAAAAAAAAAATCTTTGAACTATTGTTCACAAGTTAATATTAGTCATACAAACACATACTAATGATGGCAGAAAGTACATGAAACAGGGTATTAGTATCAGCACAGCTGGGATGATGAGCTGTTAGGATGTAGATTATATTCTCCAGAATCTCAATACTCAATAGCAGATAAATGAAACCACTGACTTTCCACTTCTGTTTTCCATACTAGAATGTGCTTGTTTTGGCATAGATCTGGTACTTCATAGTAGCAGACAGAGCAACTCCTTAATGTTTTCCACCAGGGAGCCCACTTTTACCAAATCATTTTCCTATTGGGTTTGTGATCTCAAATAGGAGCACAAGTAAGAGTTTTGTGGAGGGAGGTTACAAGCCCACTAAATGATTACAAAGTAGGTATGAACCACCAATGCTGGGTTTGTTACTTGTTCATGCACCAAGGACAATGAACACAGAAGTTCTTATATGGATCAGTAAGTCACTAGAAGGCACAAAATAATCTGTTACTTCCAGAGTCAGTCAAAAAGACAGTTCCAAGAATGTATCTTAAGACATGTAATCCGCTTTCTAAGGACTACTAGCCACACAAAGGCCTGTTTGCATTGGGGATGGAGCTACCCAGGGTGAGAGTTGGAAAGCAGAAAACAGCTGACATAGCTTATAATTGGATTAATATTACAAGCAAGGCTTTCACAAAATTATTCTTCCTTTCGATACAAAATTAATTGGTTGATAACAAGTCCTACAACATTTAATTTTATTTTCTGCCAATTCAAGTAGGGTTTATTCCATCACAACAACTTTCATTACAGTGCCTTCTTTTTCTAGGAAAGAATTTTCTAGAACTTCCAGTTGGGAAGTTTCTGCCCCTGGGCAGTTTAGGAAATAACATGCCAGATTTCTGACTCATGGTCCTTCCAATGTTGCTGAAACACATTTAAGTGTTTTACTGGCACAAGGAATTTTACTTCTTTTTTAACCAGTGAAGTTATCCACCATAAGGTCTCATAACTAAGAAAGCTGTGGAGTATAATTGGTTTTAATACAGTTATCATTTCTTCTATGCACAGTCTGTTTATACGTGAAAGACTGGAAAGAGAAGGCATGCAAGAATGCAGTCACTACCTGCCTCTACTGACTAAATTCAGTTCCCCATAAATTCAGCATTTTGAGCAAGTTTTAGATCTATTCATATGCTTCAGAGCACAAGCAGATTATTTTACCCATCTCTCCTCACAAAACTTCCATTTTCTTTTTCCTAAGTTTTCTGAATACATATAGGCTTAAAAATATTTTTTTTCAGCTGTTATTGTTAAAGTGAACTCTTGTGACACCTAAATCATTGATATTCTAGTTTAGCTATTAGAGGTCCCACAGAACAGTCCCACAGCACTTCCAGACCTCTTCTACCCTCAGATTTTGCTGCTACACATTATGACATGTTTTGACACACAAAATATCAGCTTTATTTTTAACTGCATTATGATTTCTTTCCAGTATATCATTAACAGTCATTCAGATTGTATCATTCCAAAAGATGGTATTTTTAAAAAAAAATTACTAAAGTTTTTTTTTTTTTCTTTTTAAGGACTTCAGTTGACAAAAGGAAATCTATACCCAAATTCATCCTCAAAAAAAAAAAAAATTACTTCCTCTCCAAAGAAGTACAACTACAAATTTTGCCTAAAGAGATCCCATTTCAGTCTGTGCTTTCACTATTCAAGTAAACCAAGTATTTGGTTTACTTGGTCATGTGTACACACACACACTGCTTAAAGCTCTAACAAACACCTCGCTTTGAAAAGAACAGACTACCAAAACAGTAGGCAAGAAGTATTTAACTAAAAATAGAAAAAGAAATATATCAGTCTATTAACAGATGTTATGGCCAATTACACTAACAGTCAATGGTAAGATTGCTATTTAAGATGTATAGCTGCCGAGAATACATTTACAAGAATATCAGCATTTACTATAATATTAATGTTAGTTTTCTTTTCTTACCAAAGAAATGCTAATCCACTGAGATTCAGGAGTCATATTCAAAGTCTCAAATCATTAGATTAATCAAAATTAAGTATTATCTAATGAATAAAACAGCACCTATGACTAAACTATAGAGATTAACTGGCGATGGTTGAAGATTCAGTAGACTGCTTACCTCACACTGAATAGTAAGGGTTTGTTATACATGAGTTGCATAAAAGTTGGTAATTTTGTGTCAATTTAGCTTCCTACTCTTAACTAGAAATATTTGCCTCAGATTATTCAGCTTGTTTTGAACATGCCCATTCCTAGGGAGTAACTACTCTTATCACTGTACCACAGTTTGCTGTGAGACCTACACAGCCATTAATTAATACAGTTAGACTCATGGACAACAAGCAGGACACACTGCTTGTCAAGCACTGACCCAGTGAGAAGCAGATTTTTTACTCTTTTAAGAGTGCAGGAAAGGTATTTTGGCACTTGAGGGAAATAAACAAACAAAGACCAAGAAACCTTAGCTTGAGCCCAGAGGTCTGTTATCTTGACTGGAAAATCACAGTCTCAGGAAAATTATCTTGGTAAACTCATGGAATCAATACAAAAGATTAAAGTCTCCAAGTTGGTTTGGAAATGTTTCAATTTTTTGTTTGTTTGTTTTAAATAGTTCAAAATACTGAACCATAAAATAGAAAACACACCAAGTAACCGATACTCAGGGAGAACAGAAGCAGCAAGAGAAAAAAAATTCTTGAAAGACTTTACACTGTGGAAGTGTATCACTACTTTCTGCTGTTGACGCTGAGAGGGATTTTAAAAGAAGCTTCAGGGAAGATGCATAAGGCAGGATAAGGTGACTGCCAGTATAAATGTTAATGCTGGGTGTGAGCAGAAAGCTTTGAGAATTCAAAGAACAAAAGAAAAAAGGAAATATGCCCTGAGGGTAAGTAGGATAGAGGGACATGCAAGATCTCTTCCTTTGGCAAGGAAAACCTGCTGCTGTAGAACACAGGTCAAGGAAAGGTACTAGCACACATCAAGTCCAGTACATCTGGCTTGTTGTTTAACTACTGCCCACCAATTCTACATTACAAAATGTGGTTAGAAACAACAAAAACAACCACCAAAAAAAATCGAGGTAACTTAAAATCAACCAAGGATTGTTAACCTCTAAGAGCAGTTTAATGTTTAACAGCAGACCCAACTGTAGCAAAATATAAGCTAAAACCCATGACATTTCATTTTATATTAATGATTAACAATGTACTTTTAATTAAGCTTTTATACTTTTACTGAACTTTCTGCACTTGACAACTGGATTTCCTGAATGGCAGGGCTTACTAGTTTAGCAAAAGAAAGACCATATAACAGTTTTACCATGCATTACTCAAATTAAGTATGTGTGTGTATAACACTTCAGATATTGCTTTCATTTAATAAGTATTTTTCTGTATTTCCAACCACATACAACTGTTCTGGATGGGAGGAATACTTCTGACATTTCAAAGAAAATTACTATGATATAACAATGAGAGCTACAAAACACAAGTAAAAATTCAGCACAGCACCTTTTAAAAAACATTTTGTTAATCTCATTCTAGAAAATAAGAATTAGCTGATTTTAATAGGGAATTAAACAAAACTGCACAAGTCACAAGTACTTTGTTATTCTCCCCACATACCCCCTCTGCAAAGCCTAAACACATTTTATATGATGTCAACCACTGTCAATTAAAAAAAAAAAAACACACACACACTACAGAAACAGAATCTATCCCTCAACTCCCCATTCCATTGCTTAAAACTCAGATTTAATTTTTACTCAGTGATGATAATAGTTAATAAATCATTTAGTAGATTTTAAGAGTTGAAAAATTCTATAAACTTTACTACTTCTGAAATTTATAATTCTTTTCACTCATATAATCATGTTTTTGAAAATTCCGTAGATCATTTTATTTCCAGAAAATAAGAATAATTCAAGCTTCCATCTGTACCAAAAGTTTAGAGTGCTGATGTGATCACTGAAGAAGATGGAAGTATTATCAGTTAAAAATACTAGACATTCTCAGAAATGGACATATAAATCTGGTGAAGTAATTATATAGTAAAGAAACCTACATTTCAGCCTAAGAACTCGGCAACTGCCCAACTACATCAGTGTCTTGTTAAATCTAGATGGCTCTCACTGATCTACTACCACAAGAAACAGATTTAGTTATGTATTAATATTCATGTGCTATATGGATGACAGCAGGCTAAGTCAGGTACAAAAAAAATCTTCAAGGGCTTAGAGCGCTGGAATGTGGTTTCACTAGCTTCATTGTTAGCCTATTTATATATTGTAAAAACACAAAAGACCTGATCATGTCATTGCTGCACAGGAAGTAAGGTCATGAATCGAGAATATGTTCAATAAAACACATAGATCAGAATCTTAGCCCAGAGAATGGGATGTAGTGTTCTCTCTCTGCTAGGGATACCAGTGTGTGTGTGTAGCTTCAGAGGCTATTCAGTAGGTCTTGGAGCGGTTCATATGCTTTTCTTTCCTGGTTCAGCACCCTACCCTCATTCACCAGGGAGTTAAGTTAAAAAGAGCACCCTGAAAACAGTAATGGTGAGACCTCCCAACAGCATCCTCTCTGCTCTGCACAGCAGAAGCTCAGCACAGCAGAGAATCTAGCCCAGTATTAAGTCTTTTGAGAGATGAGTCATTGTTGTCAAAACACTAGCTTTTTCCCCCACATGATCACATTTAAAACACTTTCAATAGCAGAGCTAACTTTGAAGACACTCATTAATCAATTTATTTTTAATTGTATGAAGGTAACAATCTTAATTAGACAATGTTTTCCTATTCAGAAGAAAGGGTGGCCTGTCACAAAAGTTTTTTTAAAAAAACCAAAACACAACAACAAAACACCACACTAGTTTTCCAGCTTCTTAGAATGTGGAAAGTTTATAAGTTATTTCCTTCATTAGTCCTAGTATTTGAATTTTTCAGACCTACCTTCATCTGCTACTGTGAGACAAGTGGTACAGTTCTAGAACGATTTCTTTGCATGCCTTTGCAAAATGAAACAAAATTTTATTTTTCCTGCTCCCAGTTTTTAGAATTCCTAAATTTTTGAATGTTTTGGACTTTACTTATATACAAAAATTTCTGTTACAGTCACTCCCTCAGGTACCATTAAAAACCCTCAGAATTTTTATATATATATATATATACACACACACTGTCAGCTGGCCAGGACACACAGTTAAAACAGCATTTCTCAAAAAATTGTGCATTACGACCCCATAGTGTCCCAAACTCTTAAATGGCAACAGTCAGTAGCACTTCAATCCTCCCTATAATTCCAACTGAACAGTAATTCACTTAGTCCAGAGAAGAATGAAAGAACTAGCTAAAACCAAGGATAACTAGATATTTTCAGTAAAAGCAAACCAGCTTAGGGATAGGTAACCAGCAGAGTGATTATAAAAACTTCCAGTGATTGGTAACATGTGGTCTGTATTCTGCTGTCCCAGAGGAACTGATCACCTGTCTACTCACAAAATTACATACGGCATAGGAGCCAGAAGTGGTCACGATTTAAAACAAGTAGTTTAGGGAACCACTACAGGAGTTCTTAAACTATGGGGTTTCAGTAACTCAGTTGGGTATTGCAGCTGAAATCACCCCGAGCCTTCACCAGAAACACCTAACCCTTCACTACTACAAATCCTTCCCAAACCATCAGTCCGCACTGCCTGTCTGTACACTGAGACACTACACTTGAGTGACATTCACCATTTCTTCCAGAGTTGGATGTCATATTTTGAAGCCAATTTAAAGCTCATAGACAATTTCAGGTTTAAAGCACTAAATCTGAAAGGGGGCAGTGTTGTTTAACCAGAGTGGTGCTATCTGTCAATGTTAATTACAACTCTTCCTGCTGGGGTTTTTACAAGAAAGTAGGCCAGCAGGAAGTGTCATTATATTACAGCCTGTGGCTCTGTGCATGTGTTCCTAAGTTGACAGTCAAGAGACGTCCTTTAGCATTCTTCACTGTCTTTTTCCATATGAAAAACAAACCACTCAGATTGCATAAAAGAATGCAATATGCTATTGTATGCATCTGCAAGAACAGAAAGGTAAGGCATGCAGAAAGCCACTTCCTACTGAGGTAACAACAGTTCCTGGTGTATTTGTGGTATCTGATATTCCTTTTCAACTTATCTAATAAAACTTATGAAAACTATTAAAATGAAACTTTCCTAGCCTTTCCTCACAGCCCTCATCTCAGTTAAGAAAAAACCCCAAAAACCCAGACAGACTGATCAGTGAACTTACCAGGTGATAAGGCTTTGGTGGACAAAGGAAGGAAGGAATAGCTACCAAGGAAAGACATTCTGCTGAGCTACCCATCCCGATCAGAAAAAGGCCAAAACAAAAAAGTTTGAGTTACTCATGACACCTCCGTCTTTTCACACCTAGGTAATCCACTCAGTGAGGATACTGATTTCAAAAGATACTGAAGAAACATTGTAATTTCAAAACATGAATCAAATATGAAACAAAGATATGCATCGATACAGGGCAGAGTTAGGTATTGTCAAGAAGTTTCAAGGGACTTAAACTTTCATTATGTTTCTCCTAAAACTGTTGTCTTCAAATGCTTGATGAACACCGGTCACCAATTTAGAGATCACAAGTAATGGATTCACACACTTGCAAATATTAGTCCTAGGGAATAGCTACAATCAAACCATACTAGTTTCTAGATTAAAAGTTCCTACATCAACCTCATTGATAAGTGATAGAATTAAAAGCAAAATATTTTTAACTCTGTACACAGCTTTTCCAGAATAAACACTTTCAAAGGATTATACCTATGAAACCATTGAAAAAAATGGCTTTGCATTTGAGAAATAATCTGAAACCGAGCTTTCTGCAACTTCCAGTACTCAGAGCCCTGCATTTTCCATGAATTAAAGTATTAAAAAACAACCAAAACCAAAAAAACCTACACATTCAATTTGAAATCAATCCTACAGAAATTATACTCAAAACACTCTCATTATCCAACAATGCTAAGCAACTGACTTAATACCACTCTGTTAATTTTCCCAAAGACTGCAGATCTTACAAAGCTTTTTGTACAACTCAAAGCATTAAGGAAATAGTATCAGTCCAGTTTTAGGAGAATGTGAAGTGTTTCACTTTTATGAAAACATGGAATGCTTGGCCTTATTTTTTCCCAGAACTGTGCAGTCATCATTGCAGTCTAATATCTTCCACAGAAGAAGGTTTCTACTACATTGTTTTTCTGGTTTTGTTTTTACATTTATAGATACATATATTTTTGTTGTTTTCGTTGTTTTAATTTTCCACAATGAGAAGATTAGTGATTGATTTTCAAGACCAGTTAGTATCCACATGTCCTCTCATTTTTATCATTATACCCCTTAAGTGAGGCATTGCCTAAAGAAGTTGTCAGAAGAAATCATTTAAGAAATAACAACAAAACCATTAAAATATAAGCATTTCTGGATCCAGCTTTGGAAGCCTTAAAAATTTCAGCAGAAATTAAAGTATTAGTTTAAAATTAAATTTAAAAATCAAGACTATGGCCATGATGCAGTAACATTTGAGTACACCATTAAAAAAAACCCAAAGAACCGCACACAACACAGTTTATGTTTTTAATTGTTTGGGTTTGACTTATCAGTGAATATTGCATAATGTTTCAACAGGAAAAAAAATACATGAAGTGGAATAAAGACCTGGTAGAAAGAGTTCTTACCTTCATAGATAGCTTTGAAGCCTTGAGCACTGACAGCAAAATCTGTGGTGAAACAGAGGGTGAGGATAGATCCTGTGCTCACAATAGATGATGGAAGCTGAAATCCAGATAACCTGTGCAATAGAAAGGCACAAATCATTATAACCTCTAAAATAAAGAAAGTAAAGCACATCAGTAGGTGTGATGAGCATCATATTTCTACATTTGAACTGCCAACGCGTTATGCTTTTTACCCTGATGCAGTCTCTAAACATTCACTGCAAAATTTCAAACACGTTCTTGAGCTTTTTAACCCTCCTGTTTTAATGCATCTGTGCGCTCTCCAACACAGAATACCGAAAGAAAGACCTGTTTGTATCTATTGAAGACAAAGAAATTTTTGATAGGATTCATTTCAGGATGAAGACAGGTAAAATTAGGACACCTAGAAGTAGACACCCAGGCCTTGACTCGCACAGAGATAGCTAGTGCTGTTTGAGATAGCGTGGACTATCCTGTCTGTCCTCCAGCTGCTGCTTCAGAAAAAGCATAGTTCTCATATGTTCAATGTCATATACAGTAACTAACCAGAAAACAAAACAAAAAACCCCTTCCATTTTACAGCTTCAGAAAGATTACCTTACATTTCCCATCTTAGCAGTCTTACCTTTACATAAAAGCCAGAGTTTTTGAAAAGTCTTAATTACATTGGATACTGATGTTAAAATTATTTCCCAAAATAAATGTTTTGATTCATTTTGAGAAAACAGATAGAAATAATGTTTACATACTTTACTGAAACATCACTAAAGACAATTTGTTCGACCTGGCTGATACTAGTAAGATGCTGGTTTCTTAATGATTTGAGCAAGACACCATTACTGTCTCACAAACCCAAAACTATACCATCAGCTTGCCTCACTAGCTAATTTCTGCATTTTGCAACAGGGTTATGCGATCCACTGAGGACAAGAAAACATGCCAAAAAGCCACATTTTGTTCAAGTTTCACCCACAAAGACCTTCTTGAATTCAGATATTGGAACAGCTCATTTAAAAAAAAAACACAAAAAAACCAAAAAAACCCCACAAAAAACCAACACGCTACTACATACCAAAAATGCTTTGATATATTTTTAATCTGGATGGTTAAGACAATCCATGCCTTTAAAAAAATCTTGCCTTTTAAATGTATTGTACAATGATGTTATAGTTCATTAATTGGCATCTGGAAATGCAGAAGATAAATAACTGTAAACAATATACTAGTACAGCAGTATCACTGAACTAGAAGTTTTTTGCAAAATTAGGCTTAAGACCACTCTTGTATATAAAAACATAAGAGGAATTCCATGCTTGAATTACACCAGGCAGGTGGTTCTCCATCTCTCTCCAATTTTGAGCTTTGGAAAACAGACAGACTCAAATGAGTCAGAGATCAAAGCAAGGAGAGCTTTAAATACAGATGAAAATTTATAGTCAAGGCCAGGTAAGTCAGTGAAAAGCTTTCTGCAATTTCTTTCTTTCTTTTTAAACAACATTGTCTCCCATGTGCTAATTAGCTGTTTGCTCTAATCTTTTCACCTTCTATGTACTTGTCAACCTATTACTCCTATTCCTTTCCACCTCATTTACTCCAATTCCAGAAATAACCAGGTTGATTTTTTCCTCAATCCTCAAACTGCAGAACTACCACGAGGCTTGCCACATCTTATGTTCAGACTTTTGCATGTTCTCTCACCTTCAGTAGATGTTGCAGTTTTTAGGGAAATGTACCTCTTGCTCTATTTATAAATTAGAGTTATTATCACTACTGCCCTATATCTGGAGTGTACTGCATGACAGTTCATTATTAATTCAGGATATGTATTTTCTGATCTTACTGACGTGTCTCTTCCTTTTTGAGAAGGGATTCAAAGAGTTCTGGTTTTAAGGAGTTGGTTTTGTGTTTGTTTTTTTGTTGTTGTTGGGGGTTGTTTTGTTTTTAACAACACTACAATATTTCCTGGATCTAGCATTTTTTGTTGAAATACAGGAAGCTAGCATGCATTGTAGGGGAAGGAAGGAAAATCAAATTGAGACACACAGAAAGAGAAGCAGCTAGCCTCAACACTTTACACTACATAGAATGCCTTAAAACAGTCTTTGATAAAAAGGCAAAAAAGTTATATCAATGTGGAACTATACAGCTTTAGCTACCTCATTCCTGATCAGTGTTTGATCCATTTGGCATGAATTCAGTTCATATAAATGAATTTATTTGAGCGATGACTGGACATCCTGAGCTCTTGTTATGATTCCTAGACCTACCTGCTTTGATTCTGTTACAATAATATCACTCCTTCAATATGGATTATTTATCTGCTCAATAAATTAAATTGTTTCTATAGTATCCCCCTTGAAATACTAGAAGATCATTCTTTAGGCTAACTGACATTGCAATTCACATTAAAGGAAGACAAATATGTTCTTTTATACCTTAAATCAGTGCACTTAAAGGTTTTACAGATACAGGAAAAGGCAAGTATGTGGTAAATTTCAAGGAATTAATACATCAACTTGAAATCTATTTCTTCAAGGTATTTATATTACAGTAATCCTAAAAAAGATTATGGAAAAGTCTCAAATAGAAGAATTTTGTATTTCAGTTGTTCAACAGACTACCTGGGTGCCTCTGCAGTAGCCTTGTTGCCTGAAATGCTTCTGAAAGCATCTTTTCATAGTATTCTAGTAAATTCAGTGAGATCAAATGCCATGAAATAGAGTGCAAACAAAAATTAGACAGCAGATGAAAATACAGTGTTATTCTTCAGACATTTCCAGAATTAAAACACTCCTAACCTACCAAGTCATTCCCCCCACCCCCCTTACTAACATTTTTCACTAGATAGTTATAGCTCATGAATCATAACATGTTTTGCGCATTCATTTCATCACGCAGAAAAATCACACACCTTCACGTGTTGCTTTACTTTGGAAATGTATCTTGGCAATTAATGCGTAGGCCTTTACTGCAGCCAGAAAGGGAACTGTTTAGACAGACAAGTGTGTGTGCTAAGAAAGCAAAATCATTTCAAGTCCCGCTGCTAATGAAACTGTCATTTGATAAACTTGCACTACTTCATACTGAGCATATGGTAATACTTTAAGCTTAAAATATTGCTACTTACTTAACTTTTAGCAGCATTAATCTGCACAAAATGCACACACTAAAATACGTTTTAGCCACAGATGGAATATATTTGGCTTGTCTATACAGAAGAAACAGTACCTGTAATAGAAAATAGAGTGATACCACAGTACTGAGTTTAGCCTCTGTTTGAGGGGAAAAGAAACCAAACCCAAAAACCACCACACATTTCATTCTCCATTGTCATTTTATAGATCTTAATGTTCAGCCGTTTCTAGTGATCAGATCTATAAATATATAGATTTTCTTTTTTTTTTTTTTTTCCTCCTTTTTTATAGCATAGTAATAGATGCAGCTGGCTCTGCTCAGAACTTCTCCACCCTCTACTTGTGAGGGCACATTTTGGGACTTCCTGGTACCAAACAGTCTGGCAAGTCCTCTGGGGGTGCGTGCAGCAACACGGTTAAGGGTCTGTACCAAATTACATACAAGAAGATGGTGAAGGAATGGATTTGTTGAGCCCTTAAAAGATTACAATTAAAAGGTGAACCTTACTGCTGTCTTCAGCTACCTATTGGAGTGGTATAGGAAAAGCCAGGTTCTTTTTGGAAGCAACAGGCAAGGTGCAACATGAGAAATTCCAGTTTTGTATTAGAAAAAAACCACACCACTATGATGGTGGTGATATATTGGAACTGCTGCCCAGAGAGGATCTGGTATCTCTGTCCTTGGAGATACTGGAAGCTTGATAGTGCTCTGAACAGCATGATCTATCTTCAGACTTGGCTCAAATTTCAGCAGAAGATAAGATCAAATAACTGTAATCTCTCCTAACCCAAGTTATTCAATGCATCCATGACCCATAAGGAAAACATGGGCATGGTCCCTATCACAAGCAGCTGCTGTAAGAAAAGCAAGAACATTCAGCAGTTTCTGAGGAAATACAGAAGTACAATCAGATCAGCCCAAGTAGTTTTAGGTTCTTTGCATAAGTTTATTAGGGATTGAATTTTTGCTGAGTGTAGTTAAGAAATTTTAGCAAGTCCCAGCCATTCATGTAGAAACTGATAGGCCTTCAAGCAAGGCTAAAGCTGAAATGATCTTAGCAGGTGTTTCGTAGACATCCTTAAGACAAAAACAGCTTTGCTCCTATTCCCTCCAATGAGAATGATCACATTATTGTTCCCAGAGTCATTAGATTATTTTTTAATAAATATTTTGCACTGCCCTTGTGGTTGAAATGAAGCTTTCCAGAACAGCTCTATCAGAAACAGCTGTCCAACATGAAGAGGCTCATATGATCAGTCTGCTTTAACAAGAGTATTTCAGATTTCAGAATTGCCAAAAAACAATCAGCAGTTGCAAAGGAAAAAATAGAAACATTTTTGCCATTTTATTTGCTAGTTTATTTATTCTTACAGCTGCCTACAGTACAAAGTGATGCGTTCAGGACACCACATGTGACAAAATGTCAAGGTTTAAAAATTTTCTTGGAAAATTTAGGAGCCAAAAAAAAAAAAAAAAGGAGAGGGGACCCTGCACCCATAAAGACTGATTCTTTTTTCAAATCAGGCCAATAAAAATCTATGAAGAGACATTATTATAAATAGAAAGAGATCAGATCCATTAAACATTTTTAGAATTGTGCCTGACACACACACACACACACACACACATATATGAGCTCTGCTCATACATCTGTACAGCTTGTTCCCAGAAACATTCTCAGAAGTAACTAGAATCCATTTGGCTAAGACAAAACATTCCTGCCCCAAATTAGCTATCAGATGTTTTACAAAAGCTATTAGCCAAAAAGATCAATGTTATTAATAACAAGGTAAAGTATAAGTTTAAGTTTCAATAAATTATCCCAAAAGTAATTTTGGGCAAACTATAGATAAATGAGAAAATCTGTAGGGTTTTTTTTTTTTTCTCCCTCATAACCTATATAAGGAAAAAACCTGACATTTCTCCCATTTTACTATAAAGCAATATAGGTCATTAACTACCATACAAAACACCAAAGAACTGTCCGCCATCACTGTCATATCTTCTTTAGGTTTTACATACTGTTCTTAAAACTGTCATTTGATGTAGAGGAGATCCATAAGCTTGTTCTGTATCAAACTCACCATACCACATGAAACATTGGCAGGTGCTACCTCAAAGATTGTGCTGATCAATCACAGATCAGAAAGTGAGGCAACTCAAAGGGTACCCTTAAGGACTAAAGCTTTAGGCTACCTATTATAGTTCTCCAGTACCTCACTGCACCACAAAAGTCAAATACTAAGTACGACACATCAGAAATGTTCAAAAGGTTCAAAATGTTCTCATATTTGGCTTCACTGGAAATTATCCTAGAACTGTATTGTCAACAGAAAGCAGGCAAACCCCTTCCACATTTTAGGCATCCAACATCACTGGCAAGGTTTTGGAAGCAGGGGGGCTACAGGGGTGGCTTCTGCGAGAAGCTGCTAGAAGCTTCCCCTGTGTCTGACAGAGCCAATGCCAGCCGGCTCCAAGACGGACCCACCGCTGGCCAAGGCCAAGCCAATCAGCACCTCTGTGATAACATATTTAAGAGAAAAACAGTTAGAGAGAGAGCTTTTGCAGCCAGAGAGAGGAGTGAGAAGATGTAAGAAACTCTGCAGACACCAAGGTCAGTGCAGAAGGAGGGGGACAAGGTGCTCCAGCTGCCAGACCAGACATCCTCCTGCAGCCCATGGTGAAGACCATGGTGAAGCAGGCTGTCCCCCTGCAGCCCATGGAGGGAGGATGAGGGGGTGTAGAGATTCCACCTGCAGCCTGTGGAGGACCCCATGCCGGAGCAGGTGCAGGCACCTGAAGGAGGCTGTGGCCCCGTGGGAAGCCCAGGCTGGAGCAAGCTCCTGGCAGGACCTGTGGCCCCGTGGAGAGAGGAGCCCACGCCAGAGCAGGTTTGCTGGCAGGACTTGTGACCCCGTGGGGGACCCACGCTGGAGCAGTTTGCTCCTGAAGGTCTGCACCCTGTGGGAGAGACCCACACTGGAACAGTTCGTGAAGGACTGTAGCCCGTGGGAAAGACTCACATTGGAGAAGTTTGTGAAGGACTGTCTCCTGTGAGAGGGACTCCATGCTGGAGCAGGGGAACAATAAGAGGAGTCCTCCCCCTGAGGATGAAGAAGCAGCAGAAACAACATGTGATGAACTGACCATAACCCCCATTGCCCGACCCCCTGTGCCATTGAGGGGGGTCGGATGTTGAAGCCAGGAGTGAAGTTGAGCCCAGGA
Source organism: Balearica regulorum gibbericeps (assembly GCF_011004875.1). NCBI lineage: Eukaryota > Metazoa > Chordata > Aves > Gruiformes > Gruidae > Balearica > Balearica regulorum. Next base: position 25,117,067 of record NC_046186.1, read on the forward strand.
AGATGGGAGGGGTGGGGGGAGGTGTTTTAAGATTGATTTTATTCCTCATTCCTCTACTCTGTTTTGCTGGGTAATAAATTAGATTAATTTCCTCTCTTAGTTCAGTCTGTTTTGTTCGTGATGATAATTGGTGAATGATCTCTCCCTGTCCTTATCTCAACCCATAAGCTTTTCGTTATACCTTTTCTCCCCTGTCTAATGAAGGAGGGGAGTGATAGAGCAGCTCTGGTGGGCACCTGGCCCTCAGCCAGGGTCAACCCACCACAGTCACCAATAGTCAACAGTATGTATGCACTATTACAGACCTGAAGGAAAAGGAATCAAGATATGTCTCTGGATTCCTGGCACATTATTCATGAGTTTATCAATTTATTTATTAATACCTTTGTGGAGTGGTGACCTTAGCCAGCTGCCAGACCCCCAGCCAGCCACTCTCTCACTGATCCTCTTCAACAGGAGGGAGCAGGGAGTGGAAATAAGATGGAAATGCTCCTGGGTTGAGATAAAGACAGGGAGCTTACTTACCAATTATCATGGGTAAGTAATTATGGGCAAAACAGACTTGACTTGGAGAAAATTAGTTTAATTTGTTGCCAATTAAAGTATGTTTGGCTAGTGAGAAACAAAGACAAATTAAAATCAAAACCCTTCCCCCACTCCCTCCCAAGGTCACCTTCATTCCTTCATCCCCAACTCCACCTCTCCCCTCAGGTGGCACAGAGGAATGGGAAATGGGGGCTGAGATCAGTCCATAACAGCTCCTCCTCACACTTTTACTCAGCTCCAGCATGGGCTCTTGATAGGCTGTGGATCCTTTGGGAAACATCCACCTGCTCCACCATGGTCTCTTCCACTGGCTGCAGGGGAATCTCTGCTCCAGAGCCTGCAGCACCTCCTCCCCCTCCTTATTCTCTCACCTTGGTGCTGCAAAGGATGTTTCTCTCACTTTTTTTTCTTTCACTCCTCACTTTTGTGCAGCATTTTTTGCCCTTTCTTAAATATATTTCCCCTGAGGTGCCCCAACCTTGGTTGCACCTCAGCTGTGCCCTGTGGTGGGTGGGTCAGAGCCGGCTGGAACTGGCTGTGTCCGGCACAGGGCAGCCCTGGCCTCTCCTCACAGCGGTCACCCTGCAGGCCCCAGGCACCTACACCCAGCCTTGGTGATATGAGCAGACAGCACTACAAAATAATCACCTGTTCAACTGCACCTCAATCTTAGGTATTAAAAAGTTAAATCATTAATATGTTATTTTAGTAATCTGACTCAGTTTAAACTACCTGAACACATCTGGACCGAAGCTACTGCAACAATTTACAAGAAGGTGGTAAACCCAGTTATTCCACAGAAAATAGCAGCAATGCAATGATAACAAACACAGGATACATATCCATAATGTGAACTTTTTATGAAGCCACACGAGCTCTGAACTTTCCTTCTACAAATAAAGGGGATACTGAGAGGTGCTATTTTAAAACTCTGCCAGATGCAAAAGAAAAAATTAACACTCTCATCTTCCTGGTTTTGAATCCAGGAGACTGAATAGGTGTATCTCTAACTACAGGCAACAGTTATAATAGGCCAACTTTCCAAGTAGTTGGTACTAGCCAACTAGGAGTATCTCAGAACAACGCAGCTAAGAACTAAGCAGTCTTAGCTGTGTATGAGCACGTACAGTACTTCAGTCATGTAATTTAAGTCCTCTCCATGCACAGCATTTTAGCATTGAGTTCAGGGTTGGAATTTGACAGCAGACAAGATGACAGCTGGTCAGAAAAACCTTTTATATATATTTAATATTTTTTTTCTTTTTCCTAAAGACCAATTATTTAAAGATAAAGCTTCTCTCCAATGTTTTAAAAAGCCTAACAGGGGAGTTGTAAGGGTTTTGTTCAATTTCTCTTATAAATTTTAGTTCAACCCAGAGATTGATAATTCAAAACAGTCCAATAAGTATTTATTTGTATAATTAGAAGATATGCACATAAAGGCAGCCTTAAGACTCAACTATTTCCACAGGATTGATTTCTAGCCTATGCTTGATTGGGTATTTCCCCCCTTCCCTTATTCCCTGAAATAAGACTCATTTCACACATGGAATTGCATCACACATAGTAAAGATATACTTCTAAAGATTAATAAGTTTTAAGGTGAAATTTCACACACCAAAATAAGAATATATGATGTTATATAACTATTCTTAAGCAAGTTTTAAGTCATGCAAACAGTAGCCACTAATAAGGTAGAATTACAAAGAAACATATGTGAAGTGATTTTTGCAGTATTACTTCCCAAATCTTGGGGAATTTTCATCTCCACTGCCATAAGCTGCTGTTCTGGAGCAAAGCTTGCTCTTGCAAATGCCAAAGATAATAAAAAAGTTTAAAAAAAAAAAAGTCCCAAAGAAAGCTGGCTGCAGCCACTGCTATGAGTCATGCTCTCACAAGCTTATCTGCTTTGTTATACAACTTGCAGGAGCCAGAAGAGCACACTGTTAAAACTTATATAGGGATTTCCCCTGTTTTGTTCATCATTATTAGATGCCATCCCTGGGGGCCAACTCGTGGCCGTACTTGCTATGAGCAATGAGAAGAGTTACCCACAGATTAAGACACCTAACGGTACATAAAGCCAGGAGACCAGAGTAGCTGTTGCAGCAAACCAGACTGTTACCTTCCACATGTGAAGCCACAGAAGGCTTATCTTAATAATTTATATCCATTCTGTTGCCAAGAGGAAGTGAAGATTTAAAACCTGACTCAGATACCATCTCATACACAAAGGAATGAGGAGCTACTATAAGATTAGTACAAGATCTACAATTTAGAACTGATTTTCTATCACAGAAGATAGGTTAAATATATATATTTTTAATCCTACTACCCCCAGCCTCAACTTTTTTCAATCACAGAAAAAGGGAAAACATATAGAACAAATTGTTCATGGTCAAGTTTTTCATTCAGAAACTCTAATTTGGTGACTTTTCTCAAGCTTAAGGTAACACTGACTATTCCCTTAAAAAACTACAAGAACAACTGCAACAGGCAGAGCCCCAGCTCAGAGAGCACACCCGTTCCTCTGCACAGGAATTACTCTTTGCTTCCTCACCTCTCCAGCATAAAGAAAATGGACAGCAACACCTCCTCACATTGATGAGCATTATTCAGGTTTTTTTCCTCAGAACAAAAAAAAAAAAAAAAAGTGAATTACACCCCCTTCATTCTCACATTTCTTACTCCAGCAGTGCCAAGTGCTGCTTTCCCCAGGTTCATACTCCTCCATCTTCAGCTTCTCTCAGGTCCCACAACAACCCAACACAGCTCTTCTAGTCCCCTACTTCCCGCTTTCCCTAGAAAACTAACTTCAGAGCCCTCTCATTAGATCCCCACAAAATGTCTCCACCAGCTGCCTCCCATAGCTCACTACAGCCCAAGAAACTCCTGTGAAGCCCCAGTTGCTGCCCCATTCCTTGTTTGCTTAATTACTTTCAGGTGCTCCTCAGTCCTGCTAACTAGAGGCAGTTAAGATGTGTCTGTCTCATTAGAGGGGCACTGCTACTAGCAGTATACAAAAGCTCTTATTTTTCCTGCAGTTTAAGATTTATAATCTAAAATTAATAATCAGTTCTGAATAGGCAAGAAATACATTTTTTAATTCAAGCCTTTCTCGCAGCTAAGTACATGTGCATTTTTTTCATGGCATAGTCATGTGAAAACTTCCTGATGTTTCCTGTACCTTTAGATTAACTAGGAATTACTTGTAGGCATTTGAAAATTAGTATTTTACTAGTAAGGGAAGGATAGAAGCAATCAAAGCAAAAAGTTTCCTCAGTGAAGTCCATAAAGCCCCTTGTAAACAAAACTCACTGCATTCAGTCACTAAGCAAAAAGAAGCTGCAAGCTTGGTGATTTTGACATATTTAGCTTTCAGAAAAAGCAGCTAGTTTCTCTAGCTGCCACAAAACAGCCGCTGTAGCAAGGCTCACATCTGCTGCAGGAAACCCTGATGCTGCAAAGTGGTGGCTTGCAACTGTAGTTACCAGGCATCAGTAAGGGTGCAGGAAAACATCAGATAAGTTGGCCAATGCCAAACCAGCATGTAGCTGTGACGGGGACCAAAGCGGAGGCAGGTCCCAAGAAAGCGGTGGGGCTGGGGGCTTCCCAAGGGGCTGCAGCTGCTCGCAAAGGCCTGGCAGCCACCAAGCTCTGGCAGCTCCAGCATGGTGGGATCGCATGGCAGATCTGAGAGAGGGCAACTCCCAGAGCACTCACCACCAGTAGATGGGTCTGGTGGGGTTTGTTACTCATGCTGAGAAGAAAAGGGCTTGTATAACAGGAAATCACAGTACTTCCCCACAGATCCAGGCTCCAATGTAGTACAAGCTACAGAAATAAAAAGCCACTTTATGTCTGAAATGCGTGGCAGTCACTAAGACTGGTGGCTGCCAACTAAATGAACCAGAAGGCCATGGCACTGTGCTATGGCTACGCAGAAGTGCCTTCTTTTCCCGGCAGACCTTATCATTATACCATGTGTTTTGTTAACGATTTCTACCCATTGTACACAAAATGCAGCCACAGAAATGGTCTCATATGCCTCTATGCTAAATGACATTGAAAGAAAGCATCAGCTAATATTTGATAAAACTGGACGATAATAGTACTATGAAGAACACCAAAAATAAAGTAGTACAACAAACCATTATTGCCAGGGGATAAAAACAGTGTTTTACCTATAAGAAAAAGAAGTTATGTCAGTTACTATAAAGCTAATGACTCATTGTGCTTGAGATAAAACAGCTGAAACTTTAAGATCATATATTCCAGGTTAACAGTTATATGAGCAGATGACATTTCTGCCTTCTACTGTACAGATATTTAGACCAAAGACACAGTTGTACTGGTATGAAGCCAGATGGACTCAGTAGAAGTAAAATTACACAGGTGTAAATTTAAATGTGATTTGATTCAATTAATAATTATATTCAAAAGAAATATTATTTTTAGAAAATTATGCAAACAGGTTTCATAGGCTTAGTTATTTCTTCAGGCCTGTTACCTATATCCCTGTACCTGTTAGCTCACTAATAACAGTATGATGAGTTTAATAATAAAAAATATAGTAGTAAGACCATTGTTAGTAAAAGATTATAGGTGAGATTTAACATATTTTAATTTTAAAAAAATCAGGAATTAAGTCAGCAAAACTAAGATCTCTCAGTGATTTTGCCACCTGTACCTTGTCAAACAGTTTAAGACATAGTCTTAGAAAACTTTTGCATTAGTCAGTTTAAGCTTTATTATGTGAGTTTCATCTGTTTACTCTCACATATGGATGTGACATCACATGCAATCATCTTTTCGGTAGGTATCTTGCACAGATCTGTTGGATTGAGTCCAGAGGAGGGCCATGAAGATGATCACTCTCTTATGAAGTCAGGCTGAAAGAGTTGGGGTTGTTCAGCCTGGAGAAGAGAAGGCTCCTGGGAGACCTAATTGCGGCTTACCAGTACCTGAAGGGGGCCTACAGGAAAGATGGTGAGGGACTGTTTATCAGGGACTGTAGTGATAGGACAAGGGCTAATGGGTTTAAGCTGAAGGAGGGTCGATTTAGAATAGATATTAGGAAGAAATTCTTTACTGTGGGGGTGGTGAGGCACTGGAACAGGCTGCCCAGAGAAGCTGTGGATGTCCCCTCCCTGGAAGTGTTCAAGGCCAGGTTGGATGAGGCTTTGGGCAACCTGGTCTAGTGGAGGGTGTCCCTGCCCATGGCAGGGGAGTTGGAACTAGATGATCTTTGAGGTCCCTTCCAACCCAAACCATTCTATGATTTTATGATTCTATGACTCTATGATTCTGTGATTCTATGATTAATCCACTACAGTGTATATCTGTCATTTTACATAACTTCAGTGGTGAAGCTCGCTTGCGTTTCCTGCCATAAGACTTTAGAGAGAGATCTACATCAGATTGGGAACAACATTACAGCAGTGAACAGTTGATTCAACTTCAGAATAAATGAGGATGAATTTTATTTGAAACTTTGTTTTATGAATCTGTTATAAATCATCCATAATGCTGTAGATGATATTCATGCTCCCACTTGTGAGTTTTTTGGAAATAAAAAATGTACAGAACTCTTCATCTGAAAAGAAAAAACGAAAACAAACAAAAATACCCAAAACCTCAAAACCCTATCATAGGAACACAAATGGTATTTTATACCTCTACTAAATGGAATTTAGAGAGGAAAAAGTCTGTGAGGAGGACTCTTTTTCTCTTCACAGGCCAGCCACTAATAACTGAAAAATCACCCACATTTCCACCTCCCTAGGTTTTACAGGCTCACCTTTTATTACAGTATCAGAGTACCTCCACAAAAACCAGTGAAACGAAGCCAGTGTAAATGGAAATGGAATGATAACAAGTGGCTTAGAAGCCCTGCAACACACAAAAATTGCCTGAGGGGAGAAATAAATCAATTTCTGAAGCTTTCTTTTAACGTTTTTACAAATTGGATTACAGTAGTTTTGCCAGCTGAAAAAAACCTACTCTAGCCTTTTTGGTGGCACCACTTTAAGCAAAGGCCTCGAGGCAAAAGAAACTATGCTAGTAAATATTTGAATAGATCGGATTTTAGTACAAACAGCATGTTTGTCCTTTGCAGCTATAGGGAGGTATCTTAAAAATACGATACTGTCCAAAGATAAGTGTCTTCAACAAACAGTTTATATAGTGCACAATGTTCCTTCTGTAAGGAAGACTAAAGTTTCTGTCTATAACTTCATTCTGTGAGTGTTTGAAGCTTTAAATCTGGCCTATGGTATGCAGAAAAATTTTGAATACTTACATGGCTTTGCGGATTTCCAATATCTGTTTTGCACAGGCTAGTGTCTGGCTTTTTTATATTGCTCAATTCAAAATACATACTAACATACTAATAATTGCAGTCATTCCCAATAGTGATCTGGGATCTGACTGTTCTTCATATTTTTTATTGAGAGATATACCCTTTTGGACTAATGAAATAAAATAGGTCAGCTAATTAAAGATTTACATATTTCTAAAGAGTAAAATATTCTTATAAATATTTCTAAAGAGTAAAATATACTTATAAATATCTAAAGGGTGGGTATCAAGAGAATGGCACCAGATTCTTTTCAGTGGTGCCCAGTGACAGGACAAGGGGCAATGGGCATAAACTGGAACACACAGGCAGTTCCATCTGAACATGAGGAAAAACTTCTTCACTCTGAGGGTGACCGAGCACTGGGACAGGCTGCCCAGAGAGGTTGTGGAGTCTCCTTCTCTGGAGATACTCAAAATCTGCCTGGATGTGATTCTGTGCAACCTGCTCTAGGTGATCCTGCTTTAGCAAGGGTTTTGAACTAGATGATCTCCAGAGGTCCCTTCCAACTCCTGCCATTCTGTGATTTCTATTTTAGTATTTTCTAGTCATTATTTTTCATCTGCTCTTGCCAAAGTGGCATTTTTTCCACATATTACTGAACAGATTTTTTTTAAAAAAGAGAAAGTGATACAAAGTTGAAAAACAATGTAAGTTTTAAAAAAACCTCACTTTTTTTGGTCTCTTTTCATAAGCCAAACTTTAAAGCTGACTTTTATATAAAACTTTTGCAAGGTTTGAGCTTAATTTTGTTTACCTAAATTTATGTTCTCAGTAAATCAATCAGATCCAAAATACTAGAAGTTAGATGCCTTAATTTTTAAATGTTTTATTTTCCCATTCAAAAAATAGGGATAAGATTAAAAAAGATTCTTTTGAATTCAACTACACTGCAAATTGTACAGAGATCCAGAGTAAGGGGAGTAGGATGGGTATATTTAAGTACTTCAAATCAAAAGTTAAAATAGTGTACTATTGTCTTATGTTAAGTAATTCATTTTGGCAAATTAAATGAAGGGAATCTCCAGATTGTTTGGACTTTGACTGGAAGTGTTTGTTAGAGCTGTAAGACAAAAAATTCTGTACTTAAGGAAAAACAACGGATGAAGTAGTTCCAAACCCAAAAGCTTTTGAGGCAATCGAATAAGACCTTTCCTTCACCTTCTGTGTCTTTCCAAACCGTACATTTGCAGCTTAAAGAATCTTCTCAGAGTGTTACTGTACGTAATATATATTATAAATATCCCCCTAGAACTCTTTTCACTCAATAAAATAATGTATCCTGTTTTGGAACTGAGGAAAGGATTTTCCTTTACTGTCACCTCATTATGACTTTACTTTTTTTTCCTGAAGTTAATTGTTCTGACAACTCTATTTTAAAGGGGTCAGGCTTTGACAGTTTTAGACTATCTGCACAAAGCTCGCTATATTAACTTTCTGCTCCTGTGTTTTACTCCCAAGAGCTATGACATTCTGTTTTTTCTACGCAAACCTTTGAAATCTGTCTATTATTTCTACCCATCATACTGAAAGTTTACTACAGTATATATCACTTAGTACTTGAATACCTCCTGCAAAATTGCGGTCTGGCTTGTTTGTCGTTTATAAGAAAGAAATGTAGTGGTTATTTCAGTGGGTCACAAAGTTCATTTTATCTAAATTTAACTTTTAAAAAAAAGTCTTTTGCAAATACCTAGTTTTGATAGTTTCAAATGGCACTCTCAAGAAGTGGCTACTGTTACTAATATGAAATAATAGCCAATTCTAAAAAAGTTTGAGAATTACGTGAATGCTTTGGGCTAACTCTACATTGTATTGTATTAAGTATCATATATTCATATTTTCCTTCATTATATCACTTCTCATCTACTTTGTACATATTTTGCAATGTTCAAAACCTTCTGGAAGGTAAGTTGTCTGTGTAGTTCAGTGCTTCAATTTAAATATTATTCCTCTGTAGAGCAGGAGTAGGTTGTAAAAGGAAAGAGGGAGGCACAGCACGTACAAGAATATCTGACATCATAGGCAATCAAGACACAGAGACGTGGATTTTCACCAGTGGATCCATTTGCAGTAAGGATAGGTGGGAGTGAAGGGCAAAACAGTGGTCCAGTTTCTTTCTTGTCCTGTAATAAGGACCCTATACCACGGCAAAGATCCAGAATACCTAAGAAAGCTGCACACTTAGTATGTACCTATGAAAATCAGCACTGGTTGTTAGTATACGCTGAAACCCTTAATTTTATAGCTTTGCTGATATTGTTACTCATGCTAACAATATTTAACTACAACATTTTTAATATCTTTATTTTGCCACACTAGCATTCACTAGCCGTTGTATTTCTTTGGCATAGCAGTTAATGAGAGTACATTGACTTTTATAACCAGAATTTTTTTCTTAACTCTTAGAGCAAAAATGTTGAAATGTCAGCTTATTATTATTTTTGAGAATATCCTTGCCTCATATATATCCTATTGCAGTATATGGTGTAGTCTACTATATTGAATTCTCATGGTGATCTACCTCAGATTGCTAGTATGCATATAGATTTTAATGTTACCCTCAAATTGTTCTCTTTATGGTGCCACCTTATCAATGTGCCCTCTGATCAGTAGATCTTCAACAAATTCAGAAATAATGAAGCTGAACAATATCCTGTTAAGTTTACTAGTGATCAAATTTTACTAGCTTCAACCTGAAATATCACATACCAAAAGTTTAGAAATATGTCTTATTTGAGAGATATTTCATCTTTCTTTCTGAGCATTTTCTGTGCTTATATTTTAAGTCACCGCTGTAGAGGTTTGCCCTAGGATGCATGATTTGATGCTTGAGCTCCTCCTATCAGAAAATTCTATCTTGTTCTCCTGTCCTTTAAACCTTACATATATAATATATCATTTCAGGGCTTATGATCATCATTGAGATATCTATAGTAATATCATTTTTAGTTTGGAACAAATTGTTTCTTATGGATGACTTGCCCTAACAACTGTGTTTAGGTGAGTCATATTTTGCTAGTTTAAAATGTTTTCAAAGTGCTTCTTTCAAAGAAAGGATGTATGCAAAGTCTTTTTTGTTCATGCTTTTAATTTCAGTAAACTTTCTCTTAAAATTGTATTGTAATATTTATACATTAGCCCCAAGCAATGAGTGTTGACTAGTTAGCTGAAGCAAGATGAACATTTGGCAAATTCTGCCATTAAATGTATAAGATCCCTGCAGGAAAGTGGTGATGCTCTGCATTATCTCTTACGCTATTGCATCTCACTTACTCCTGCAGATGGTCTTGTGAGAGCTGCCTGAAGCTGCCCTTAGTTACTCATATGTGTCCAGATGATGCAGGATCTTGAATATCTGAACACAGGTAAAAGTTTTGTTTACTTTTAACACAGTATTTGATACCACCGGTATGCTCAGACATCCATTTCTACAGGTAGCCTATAGGCTGCCCACACGTACCTACAAGAAGAGAAGGGGGCAGGCATACTGTTGTTTGATACGGAGGAAGTCAACACTGAAGGAATTGCTATTGCAGAACTTTGTAGTTTCATGTTTTCCATCTTCACTCATTCAGAACCTGACACTGTCCGTTTTTCTTATTGATTTGAATAGGAGTTTTAGTTAAACCCATTACTTGGAATTTCTTTCTAATTGGGTATATTTTTATTGTCACTGGCTCATTTTTATGTAGAATGGTTAGTAAAGCTCAGCTTTTTCTCATGAATGTGCTGACTTGTTCAAATTGTTGTTATTTTAATATGGAGTAAGATGGCTTTGGTGAAATAGCCTCCCAAGTCTCTAGTGACTTTTTTTGCCAGAGAAGTTTTAAGAACAAAACACTGTGGAAGATTCCATGCCTGTGGAACAGTCCTGCCATGGGCTAAAATAGTGGTTCGCTATTCACCTGACAAGATGTTAATATGGGGATTGCTTACCTCTTCCGGTTAAGGGTGGTAGGGAAATGAGTAAGATAAGTATGAAACAGCTAAAAGGCTATAACTACTATACTGCATCCAGCTCTGGGGCCGCCAACATAAGAAGGACATGGAGCTGTTGGGGTGAGTCCAGACGAAGGCCACCAAGATGACCAGAGGGCTGGAGCACCTCTCCTGTGAAGACAGGATGAGAGAGTTGGGTTGTTCAGCCTGGAGAAGAGAAGGCTCTGGGGAGACCTAATTGCAGCCTTCCAGTACCTAAAGGGGGGCTACAAGAAATCTGGAGAGAGACTGTTTACAAGGGCAAGTAGTGACAGGACAAGGGGTAATGGCTTTAAACTAAAAGAGGGATATAAGGAAAGATATAAGGAAAAGAATTCCTTACTGTAATAGTGGTGAGGCACTGGAACAGATTGCCCAGAGGAGTTGTGGATGTCCCCTCCCTGGAAGTGTTCAAGGCTAGGCTGGATGGGGCTTTGGGCAACGTGGTCTAGTGGAGGGTGTCCCTCCAGGGTGTCCCTCCAGGGGGGCTGGAACTAGATGATCTTTGAGGTCCATTC